>NW_027517336.1:0-45217 GCF_048772815.1 Callospermophilus lateralis
AAGTTTCGTTCTCCTAGGTTGAAGCATTCGTTTGCAGGAACAGTTTGAATTTCTAGGTTTCACTTTGTTTTCTCCTATATTGACAGATGCAGCTAGAACTCTAAATCAAACATGGTTTGTGCTAGCTTCTTGAAACATGACACAATAAAGTAGTTCTACGTTCTATCTCTAAGGTTTGTTTCCTATTGATGTAGCCTAATGCAGGGACTGGCGAATAACACTTATATTGAAAGGGGTTGCCAAACTTTCAAAAAACTAGAGTCTCCTGAAATCTCAACATATATTTTTTCATCCAATCTTCATGATACATTCAAGTAATGATCAGTCCACCATTCCCACTTGGATGCCCAAGTTTTGTTCTTCTAGGTTGAAGCATTCGTTTGCAGGAACAGTTTGAATTTTTAGGTTTCACTCTGTTTTCTCCTATATTGACAGATGCAGTTAGAACTTTAAATCAAACACGGTTTGTGCTAGCTACTTGAAACATGACACAATAAAGTAGTTCTACGTTCTATCCCTAAGGTTTGTTTCCTCTTGATGTAGCCTTAAGCAGAGACTGGCGAATAACACATTCAATGAAAGGCGTTGTTAGGCTGCCAAAAAACTACAGTCTCCTGAAATCTCATCATATATTTTTTCTTCCGACCTTCATGATACTTTCAAGTAATGAGCAGTGCACCAATCAAACTTGGATGCCCAAGTTTCGTTCTCCTAGGTTGAAGCATTCGTTTGCAGGAACAGTTTGAATTTTTAGGTTTCACTCTGTTTTGTCCTATATTGACAGATGCAGTTCGAACTCTAAATCAAACACGGTTTGTGCTAGCTTCTTGATACTTGACAAAATACTGTAGTTCTACGTTCTATCTCTAAGGTTTGTTTCCTCTTGATGTAGCCTAAAGCAGGGACTGGCGAATAACACTTTTATTGAAAGGGGTTGCCAAACTTCCCAAAACTAGAGTCTTCTGAAATCTCAACATATATTTTTTTATCCAATCTTCATGATACTTTCGAGTAATGATCAGTACACCAATCCCACTTGGATGCTCAAGTTTCATTCTCCTACGTTGAAGCATTCGTTTGCAGTAACACTTTGAATTTTTAGGTGTCATTCTGCTTTCTCCTATATTGACAAATGTAGTTCAAACTCTAAATCATACACGGTTTGGGCTAGCTTCTTGAAACATGACACAATAAAGTACTTCTACATTCTATCCCTAAGGTTTGTTTCCTCTTGATGTAGCCTTCAGCACAGACTGGCGAATAACACTTTCAATGAAAGGCGTTGTTAGGCTGCCAAAAAACTAGAGTCTCCTGAAATCTCAACACATATTTTTTTCTGACCTTAATGATACTTTCAAGTAATGAGCAGTACACCCATCAAACTTGGATGCCCAAGTTTCGTTCTCCTAGATTGATGCATTCGTTTGCAGTAACAGTTTGAATTTCTAGGTTTCACTCTGTTTTCTCCTATATTGACAGATGCAGCTAGAACTCTAAATCAAACACGGTTTGTGCTAGCTTCTTGAAACATGACACAATAAAGTAGTTCTACGTTCTATCTCTAAGGATTGTTTCCTCTTGATGTAGCCTAATGCAGGGACTGGCGAATAACACTTATATTGAAAGGGGTTGCCAAACTTTCAAAAAACTAGAGTCTCCTGAAATCTCAACATATATTTTTTCATCCAATCTTCATGATACATTCAAGTAATGATCAGTACACCATTCCCACTAGGATGCCCAAGTTTTGTTCTTCTAGGTTGAAGCATTCGTTTGCAGGAACAGTTTGAAGTTTTAGGTTTCACTCTGTTTTCTCCTATATTGACAGATGCAGTTAGAACTTTAAATCAAACACGGTTTGTGCTAGCTACTTGAAACATGACACAATAAAGTAGTTCTACGTTCTATCCCTAAGGTTTGTTTCCTCTTGATGTAGCCTTTAGCAGAGACTGGCGAATAACACATTCAATGAAAGGCGTTGTTAGGCTGCCAAAAAACTACAGTCTCCTGAAATCTCATCATATATTTTTTCTTCCGACCTTCATGATACTTTCAAGTAATGAGCAGTGCACCAATCAAACTTGGATGCCCAAGTTTTGTTTTCCAGGTTGAAGCATTCGTTTGCAGGAACAGTTTGAATTTCTAGGTTTCACTCTGTTTTCTCCTATATTGACAGATGCAGCTAGAACTCTAAATCAAACACGGTTTGTGCTAGCTTCTTGAAACATGACACAATAAAGTAGTTCTACGTTCTATCTCTAAGGTTTGTTTCCTCTTGATGTAGCCTAATGCAGGGACTGGCGAATAACACTTATATTGAAAGGGGTTGCCAAACTTTCAAAAAACTAGAGTCTCCTGAAATCTCAACATATATTTTTTCATCCAATCTTCATGATACATTCAAGTAATGATCAGTACACCATTCCCACTTGGATGCCCAAGTTTTGTTCTTCTAGGTTGAAGCATTCGTTTGCAGGAACAGTTTGAATTTTTAGGTTTCACTCTGTTTTCTCCTATATTGACAGATGCAGTTAGAACTTTAAATCAAACACGGTTTGTGCTAGCTACTTGAAACATGACACAATAAAGTAGTTCTACGTTCTATCCCTAAGGTTTGTTTCCTCTTGATGTAGCCTTAAGCAGAGACTGGCGAATAACACATTCAATGAAAGGCGTTGTTAGGCTGCCAAAATACTACAGTCTCCTGAAATCTCATCATATATTTTTTCTTCCGACCTTCATGATACTTTCAAGTAATGAGCAGTGCACCAATCAAACTTGGATGCCCAAGTTTCGTTCTCCTAGGTTGAAGCATTCGTTTGCAGGAACAGTTTGAATTTCTAGGTTTCACTTTGTTTTCTCCTATATTGACAGATGCAGCTAGAACTCTAAATCAAACATGGTTTGTGCTAGCTTCTTGAAACATGACACAATAAAGTAGTTCTACGTTCTATCTCTAAGGTTTGTTTCCTATTGATGTAGCCTAATGCAGGGACTGGCGAATAACACTTATATTGAAAGGGGTTGCCAAACTTTCAAAAAACTAGAGTCTCCTGAAATCTCAACATATATTTTTTCATCCAATCTTCATGATACATTCAAGTAATGATCAGTCCACCATTCCCACTTGGATGCCCAAGTTTTGTTCTTCTAGGTTGAAGCATTCGTTTGCAGGAACAGTTTGAATTTTTAGGTTTCACTCTGTTTTCTCCTATATTGACAGATGCAGTTAGAACTTTAAATCAAACACGGTTTGTGCTAGCTACTTGAAACATGACACAATAAAGTAGTTCTACGTTCTATCCCTAAGGTTTGTTTCCTCTTGATGTAGCCTTAAGCAGAGACTGGCGAATAACACATTCAATGAAAGGCGTTGTTAGGCTGCCAAAAAACTACAGTCTCCTGAAATCTCATCATATATTTTTTCTTCCGACCTTCATGATACTTTCAAGTAATGAGCAGTGCACCAATCAAACTTGGATGCCCAAGTTTCGTTCTCCTAGGTTGAAGCATTCGTTTGCAGGAACAGTTTGAATTTTTAGGTTTCACTCTGTTTTGTCCTATATTGACAGATGCAGTTCGAACTCTAAATCAAACACGGTTTGTGCTAGCTTCTTGATACTTGACAAAATACTGTAGTTCTACGTTCTATCTCTAAGGTTTGTTTCCTCTTGATGTAGCCTAAAGCAGGGACTGGCGAATAACACTTTTATTGAAAGGGGTTGCCAAACTTCCCAAAACTAGAGTCTTCTGAAATCTCAACATATATTTTTTTATCCAATCTTCATGATACTTTCGAGTAATGATCAGTACACCAATCCCACTTGGATGCTCAAGTTTCATTCTCCTACGTTGAAGCATTCGTTTGCAGTAACACTTTGAATTTTTAGGTGTCATTCTGCTTTCTCCTATATTGACAAATGTAGTTCAAACTCTAAATCATACACGGTTTGGGCTAGCTTCTTGAAACATGACACAATAAAGTACTTCTACATTCTATCCCTAAGGTTTGTTTCCTCTTGATGTAGCCTTCAGCACAGACTGGCGAATAACACTTTCAATGAAAGGCGTTGTTAGGCTGCCAAAAAACTAGAGTCTCCTGAAATCTCAACACATATTTTTTTCTGACCTTAATGATACTTTCAAGTAATGAGCAGTACACCCATCAAACTTGGATGCCCAAGTTTCGTTCTCCTAGATTGATGCATTCGTTTGCAGTAACAGTTTGAATTTCTAGGTTTCACTCTGTTTTCTCCTATATTGACAGATGCAGCTAGAACTCTAAATCAAACACGGTTTGTGCTAGCTTCTTGAAACATGACACAATAAAGTAGTTCTACGTTCTATCTCTAAGGATTGTTTCCTCTTGATGTAGCCTAATGCAGGGACTGGCGAATAACACTTATATTGAAAGGGGTTGCCAAACTTTCAAAAAACTAGAGTCTCCTGAAATCTCAACATATATTTTTTCATCCAATCTTCATGATACATTCAAGTAATGATCAGTACACCATTCCCACTAGGATGCCCAAGTTTTGTTCTTCTAGGTTGAAGCATTCGTTTGCAGGAACAGTTTGAAGTTTTAGGTTTCACTCTGTTTTCTCCTATATTGACAGATGCAGTTAGAACTTTAAATCAAACACGGTTTGTGCTAGCTACTTGAAACATGACACAATAAAGTAGTTCTACGTTCTATCCCTAAGGTTTGTTTCCTCTTGATGTAGCCTTTAGCAGAGACTGGCGAATAACACATTCAATGAAAGGCGTTGTTAGGCTGCCAAAAAACTACAGTCTCCTGAAATCTCATCATATATTTTTTCTTCCGACCTTCATGATACTTTCAAGTAATGAGCAGTGCACCAATCAAACTTGGATGCCCAAGTTTTGTTTTCCAGGTTGAAGCATTCGTTTGCAGGAACAGTTTGAATTTCTAGGTTTCACTCTGTTTTCTCCTATATTGACAGATGCAGCTAGAACTCTAAATCAAACACAGTTTGTGCTAGCTTCTTGAAACATGACACAATAAAGTAGTTCTACGTTCTATCTCTAAGGTTTGTTTCCTCTTGATGTAGCCTAATGCAGGGACTGGCGAATAACACTTATATTGAAACTGGTTGCCAAACTTTCAAAAAACTAGAGTCTCCTGAAATCTCAACATATATTTTTTCATCCAATCTTCATGATACATTCAAGTAATGATCAGTACACCATTCCCACTTGGATGCCCAAGTTTTGTTCTTCTAGGTTGAAGCATTCGTTTGCAGGAACAGTTTGAAGTTTTAGGTTTCACTCTGTTTTCTCCTATATTGACAGATGCAGTTAGAACTTTAAATCAAACACGGTTTGTGCTAGCTACTTGAAACATGACACAATAAAGTAGTTCTACGTTCTATCCCTAAGGTTTGTTTCCTCTTGATGTAGCCTTCAGCAGAGACTGGCGAATAACACATTCAATGAAAGGCGTTGTTAGGCTGCCAAAAAACTACAGTCTCCTGAAATCTCATCATATATTTTTTCTTCCGACCTTCATGATACTTTCAAGTAATGAGCAGTGCACCAATCAAACTTGGATGCCCAAGTTTCGTTCTCCTAGGTTGAAGCATTCGTTTGCAGGAACAGTTTGAATTTCTAGGTTTCACTCTGTTTTCTCCCATATTGACAGATGCAGCTAGAACTCTAAATCAAACACGGTTTGTGCTAGCTTCTTGAAACATGACACAATAAAGTAGTTCTACGTTCTATCTCTAAGGTTTGTTTCCTCTTGATGTAGCCTAATGCAGGGACTGGCGAATAACACTTATATTGAAAGGGGTTGCCAAACTTTCAAAAAACTAGAGTCTCCTGAAATCTCAACATATATTTTTTCATCCAATCTTCATGATACATTCAAGTAATGATCAGTACACCATTCCCACTTGGATGCCCAAGTTTTGTTCTTCTAGGTTGAAGCATTCGTTTGCAGGAACAGTTTGAAGTTTTAGGTTTCACTCTGTTTTCTCCTATATTGACAGATGCAGTTAGAATTTTAATCAAACACGGTTTGTGCTAGCTACTTGAAACATGACACAATAAAGTAGTTCTAAGTTCTATCCCTAAGGTTTGTTTCCTCTTGATGTAGCCTTAAGCAGAGACTGGCGAATAACACATTCAATGAAAGGCGTTGTTAGGCTGCAAAAAACTACAGTCTCCTGAAATCTCATCATATATTTTTTCTTCCGACCTTCATGATACTTTCAAGTAATGAGCAGTGCACCAATCAAACTTGGATGCCCAAGTTTCGTTCTCCTAGGTTGAAGCATTCGTTTGCAGGAACAGTTTGAATTTCTAGGTTTCACTCTGTTTTCTCCTATATTGACAGATGCAGCTAGAACTCTAAATGAAACACGGTTTGTGCTAGCTTCTTGAAACTTGACAAAATACTGTAGTTCTACGTTCTATCTCTAAGGTTTGTTTCCTCTTGATGTAGCCTAATGCAGGGACTGGCGAATAATACTTTTATTGAAAGGGGTTGCCAAACTTCCCAAAACTAGAGTCTTCTGAAATCTCAACATATATTTTTTTATCCAATCTTCATGATACTTTCGAGTAATGATCAGTACACCAATCCCAATTGGATGCTCAAGTTTCATTCTCCTACGTTGAAGCATTCGTTTGCAGTAACACTTTGAATTTTTAGGTGTCATTCTGCTTTCTCCTATATTGACAAATGTAGTTCAAACTCTAAATCATACACGGTTTGGGCTAGCTTCTTGAAACATGACACAATAAAGTACTTCTACATTCTATCCCTAAGGTTTGTTTCCTCTTGATGTAGCCTTCAGCACAGACTGGCGAATAACACTTTCAATGAAAGGCGTTGTTAGGCTGCCAAAAAACTAGAGTCTCCTGAAATCTCAACACATATTTTTTTCCGACCTTAATGATACTTTCAAGTAATGAGCAGTACACCCATCAAACTTGGATGCCCAAGTTTCGTTCTCCTAGATTGATGCATTCGTTTGCAGTAACAGTTTGAATTTCTAGGTTTCACTCTGTTTTCTCCTATATTGACAGATGCAGCTAGAACTCTAAATCAAACACGGTTTGTGCTAGCTTCTTGAAACATGACACAATAAAGTAGTTCTACGTTCTATCTCTAAGGATTGTTTCCTCTTGATGTAGCCTAATGCAGGGACTGGCTAATAACACTTTTATTGAAAGGGGTTGCCAAACTTTCAAAAAACTAGAGTCTCCTGAAATCTCAACATATATTTTTTCATCCAATCTTCATGATACATTCAAGTAATGATCAGTACACCATTCCCACTAGGATGCCCAAGTTTTGTTCTTCTAGGTTGAAGCATTCGTTTGCAGGAACCGTTTGAAGTTTTAGGTTTCACTCTGTTTTCTCCTATATTGACAGATGCAGTTAGAACTTTAAATCAAACACGGTTTGTGCTAGCTACTTGAAACATGACACAATAAAGTAGTTCTACGTTCTATCCCTAAGGTTTGTTTCCTCTTGATGTAGCCTTAAGCAGAGACTGGCGAATAACACATTCAATGAAAGGCGTTGTTAGGCTGCCAAAAAACTACAGTCTCCTGAAATCTCATCATATATTTTTTCTTCCGACCTTCATGATACTTTCAAGTAATGAGCAGTGCACCAATCAAACTTGGATGCCCAAGTTTCGTTCTCCTAGGTTGAAGCATTCGTTTGCAGGAACAGTTTGAATTTCTAGGTTTCACTCTGTTTTCTCCTATATTGACAGATGCAGCTAGAACTCTAAATCAAACACGGTTTGTGCTAGCTT
This sequence comes from Callospermophilus lateralis, assembly GCF_048772815.1. Lineage (NCBI taxonomy): Eukaryota > Metazoa > Chordata > Mammalia > Rodentia > Sciuridae > Callospermophilus > Callospermophilus lateralis. Next base: position 7,794 of record NW_027517336.1, read on the forward strand.
CTTTAAACATGACACAATAAAGTAGTTCTACATTCTATCTCTAAGGTTTGTTTCCTCTTGATGTAGCCTAATGCAGGGACTGGCGAATAACACTTATATTGAAAGGGGTTGCCAAACTTTCAAAAAACTACAGTCTCCTGAAATCTCAACATATATTTTTTCATCCAATCTTCATGATACATTCAAGTAATGATCAGTACACCATTCCCACTTGGATGCCCAAGTTTTGTTCTTCTAGGTTGAAGCATTCGTTTGCAGGAACAGTTTGAAGTTTTAGGTTTCACTCTGTTTTCTCCTATATTGACAGATGCAGTTAGAATTTTAATCAAACACGGTTTGTGCTAGCTACTTGAAACATGACACAATAAAGTAGTTCTAAGTTCTATCCCTAAGGTTTGTTTCCTCTTGATGTAGGTTTAAGCAGAGACTGGCGAATAACACATTCAATGAAAGGCGTTGTTAGGCTGCAAAAAACTACAGTCTCCTGAAATCTCATCATATATTTTTTCTTCCGACCTTCATGATACTTTCAAGTAATGAGCAGTGCACCAATCAAACTTGGATGCCCAAGTTTCGTTCTCCTAGGTTGAAGCATTCGTTTGCAGGAACAGTTTGAATTTCTAGGTTTCACTCTGTTTTCTCCTATATTGACAGATGCAGCTAGAACTCTAAATCAAACACGGTTTGTGCTAGCTTCTTGAAACATGACACAATAAAGTAGTTCTACGTTCTATCCCTAAGGTTTGTTTCCTCTTGATGTAGCCTTTAGCAGAGACTGGCGAATAACACATTCAATGAAAGGCGTTGTTAGGCTGCCAAAAAACTACAGTCTCCTGAAATCTCATCATATATTTTTTCTTCCGACCTTCATGATACTTTCAAGTAATGAGCAGTGCACCAATCAAACTTGGATGCCCAAGTTTTGTTTTCCAGGTTGAAGCATTCGTTTGCAGGAACAGTTTGAATTTCTAGGTTTCACTCTGTTTTCTCCTATATTGACAGATGCAGCTAGAACTCTAAATCAAACACGGTTTGTGCTAGCTTCTTGAAACATGACACAATAAAGTAGTTCTACGTTCTATCTCTAAGGTTTGTTTCCTCTTGATGTAGCCTAATGCAGGGACTGGCGAATAACACTTATATTGAAAGGGGTTGCCAAACTTTCAAAAAACTAGAGTCTCCTGAAATCTCAACATATATTTTTTCATCCAATCTTCATGATACATTCAAGTAATGATCAGTACACCATTCCCACTTGGATGCCCAAGTTTTGTTCTTCTAGGTTGAAGCATTCGTTTGCAGGAACAGTTTGAAGTTTTAGGTTTCACTCTGTTTTCTCCTATATTGACAGATGCAGTTAGAACTTTAAATCAAACACGGTTTGTGCTAGCTACTTGAAACATGACACAATAAAGTAGTTCTACGTTCTATCCCTAAGGTTTGTTTTCTCTTGATGTAGCCTTAAGCAGAGACTGGCGAATAACACATTCAATGAAAGGCGTTGTTAGGCTGCCAAAAAACTACAGTCTCCTGAAATCTCATCATATATTTTTTCTTCCGACCTTCATGATACTTTCAAGTAATGAGCAGTGCACCAATCAAACTTGGATGCCCAAGTTTCGTTCTCCTAGGTTGAAGCATTCGTTTGCAGGAACAGTTTGAATTTCTAGGTTTCACTCTGTTTTCTCCTATATTGACAGATGCAGCTAGAACTCTAAATCAAACATGGTTTGTGCTAGCTTCTTGAAACATGACACAATAAAGTAGTTCTACGTTCTATCTCTAAGGTTTGTTTCCTCTTGATGTAGCCTAATGCAGGGACTGGCGAATAACACTTATATTGAAAGGGGTTGCCCAACTTTCAAAAAACTAGAGTCTCCTGAAATCTCAACATATATTTTTTCATCCAATCTTCATGATACATTCAAGTAATGATCCGTACACCATTCCCACTTGGATGCCCAAGGTTTGTTCTTCTAGGTTGAAGCATTCGTTTGCAGGAACAGTTTGAAGTTTTAGGTTTCACTCTGTTTTCTCCTATATTGACAGATGCAGTTAGAATTTTAATCAAACACGGTTTGTGCTAGCTACTTGAAACATGACACAATAAAGTAGTTCTAAGTTCTATCCCTAAGGTTTTGTTTCCTCTTGATGTAGCCTTAAGCAGAGACTGGCGAATAACACATTCAATGAAAGGCGTTGTTAGGCTGCAAAAAACTACAGTCTCCTGAAATCTCATCATATATTTTTTCTTCCGACATTCATGATACTTTCAAGTAATGAGCAGTGCACCAATCAAACTTGGATGCCCAAGTTTCGTTCTCCTAGGTTGAAGCATTCGTTTGCAGGAACAGTTTGAATTTCTAGGTTTCACTCTGTTTTCTCCTATATTGACAGATGCAGCTAGAACTCTAAATCAAACACGGTTTGTGCTAGCTTCTTGAAACATGACACAATAAAGTAGTTCTACGTTCTATCTCTAAGGTTTGTTTCCTCTTGATGTAGCCTAAGGCAGGGACTGGCGAATAACACTTATATTGAAAGGGGTTGCCAAACTTTCAAAAAACTACAGTCTCCTGAAATCTCAACATATATTTTTTCATCCAATCTTCATGATACATTCAAGTAATGATCAGTACACCATTCCCACTTGGATGCCCAAGTTTTGTTCTTCTAGGTTGAAGCATTCGTTTGCAGGAACAGTTTGAAGTTTTAGGTTTCACTCTGTTTTCTCCTATATTGACAGATGCAGTTAGAATTTTAATCAAACACGGTTTGTGCTAGCTACTTGAAACATGACACAATAAAGTAGTTCTAAGTTCTATCCCTAAGGTTTGTTTCCTCTTGATGTAGCCTTAAGCAGAGACTGGCGAATAACACATTCAATGAAAGGCGTTGTTAGGCTGCAAAAAACTACAGTCTCCTGAAATCTCATCATATATTTTTTCTTCCGACCTTCATGATACTTTCAAGTAATGAGCAGTGCACCAATCAAACTTGGATGCCCAAGTTTCGTTCTCCTAGGTTGAAGCATTCGTTTGCAGGAACAGTTTGAATTTCTAGGTTTCACTCTGTTTTCTCCTATATTGACAGATGCAGCTAGAACTCTAAATCAAACACGGTTTGTGCTAGCTTCTTGAAACATGACACAATAAAGTAGTTCTACGTTCTATCTCTAAGGTTTGTTTCCTCTTGATGTAGCCTAATGCAGGGACTGGCGAATAACACTTATATTGAAAGGGGTTGCCAAACTTTCAAAAAACTAGAGTCTCTTGAAATCTCAACATATATTTTTTCATCCAATCTTCATGATACATTCAAGTAATGATCAGTACACCATTCCCACTTGGATGCCCAAGTTTTGTTCTTCTAGGTTGAAGCATTCGTTTGCAGGAACAGTTTGAAGTTTTAGGTTTCACTCTGTTTTCTCCTATATTGACAGATGCAGTTAGAATTTTAATCAAACACGGTTTGTGCTAGCTACTTGAAACATGACACAATAAAGTAGTTCTAAGTTCTATCCCTAAGGTTTGTTTCCTCTTGATGTAGCCTTAAGCAGAGACTGGCGAATAACACATTTAATGAAAGGCGTTGTTAGGCTGCAAAAACTACAGTCTCCTGAAATCTCATCATATATTTTTTCTTCCGACCTTCATGATACTTTCAAGTAATGAGCAGTGCACCAATCAAACTTGGATGCCCAAGTTTCGTTCTCCTAGGTTGAAGCATTCGTTTGCAGGAACAGTTTGAATTTTTAGGTTTCACTCTGTTTTGTCCTATATTGACAGATGCAGTTCGAACTCTAAATCAAACACGGTTTGTGCTAGCTTCTTGAAACTTGACAAAATACTGTAGTTCTACGTTCTATCTCTAAGGTTTGTTTCCTCTTGATGTAGCCTAATGCAGGGACTGGCGAATAACACTTTTATTGAAAGGGGTTGCCAAACTTCCCAAAACTAGAGTCTTCTGAAATCTCAACATATATTTTTTTATCCAATCTTCATGATACTTTCGAGTAATGATCAGTACACCAATCCCACTTGGATGCTCAAGTTTCATTCTCCTACGTTGAAGCATTCGTTTGCAGTAACAGTTTGAATTTTTAGGTGTCATTCTGCTTTCTCCTATATTGACAAATGTAGTTCAAACTCTAAATCATACACGGTTTGGGCTAGCTTCTTGAAACTTGACACAATAAAGTAGTTCTACATTCTATCCCTAAGGTTTGTTTCCTCTTGATGTAGCCTTCAGCACAGACTGGCGAATAACACTTTCAATGAAAGGCGCTGTTAGGCTGCCAAAAACTAGAGTCTCCTGAAATCTCAACACATATTTTTTTCCGACCTTAATGATACTTTCAAGTAATGAGCAGTACACCAATCAAACTTGGATGCCCAAGTTTCGTTCTCCTAGGTTGATGCATTCGTTTGCAGTAACAGTTTGAATTTCTAGGTTTCACTCTGTTTTCTCCTATATTGACAGATGCAGCTAGAACTCTAAATCAAACACGGTTTGTGCTAGCTTCTTGAAACATGACACAATAAAGTAGTTCTACGTTCTATCTCTAAGGTTTGTTTCCTCTTGATGTAGCCTAATGCAGGGACTGGCGAATAACACTTATATTGAAAGGGGTTGCCAAACTTTCAAAAAACTAGAGTCTCCTGAAATCTCAACATATATTTTTTCATCCAATCTTCATGATACATTCAAGTAATGATCAGTACACCATTCCCACTTGGATGCCCAAGTTTTGTTCTTCTAGGTTGAAGCATTCGTTTGCAGGAACAGTTTGAATTTTTAGGTTTCACTCTGTTTTCTCCTATATTGACAGATGCAGTTAGAACTTTAAATCAAACACGGTTTGTGCTAGCTACTTGAAACATGACACAATAAAGTAGTTCTACGTTCTATCCCTAAGGTTTGTTTCCTCTTGATGTAGCCTTAAGCAGAGACTGGCGAATAACACATTCAATGAAAGTCGTTGTTAGGCTGCCAAAAAACTAGAGTCTACTGAAATCTCAACACATATTTTTTTCCGACCTTAATGATACTTTCAAGTAATGAGCAGTACACCAATCAAACTTGGATGCCCAAGTTTCGTTCTCCTAGGTTGATGCATTCGTTTGCAGTAACAGTTTGAATTTCTAGGTTTCACTCTGTTTTCTCCTATATTGACAGATGCAGCTAGAACTCTAAATCAAACACGGTTTGTGCTAGCTTCTTGAAACATGACACAATAAAGTAGTTCTACGTTCTATCTCTAAGGTTTGTTTCCTCTTGATGTAGCCTAATGCAGGACTGGCGAATAACACTTATATTGAAAGGGGTTGCCAAACTTTCAAAAAACTAGAGTCTCCTGAAATCTCAACATATATTTTTTCATCCAATCTTCATGATACATTCAAGTAATGATCAGTACACCATTCCCACTTGGATGCCCAAGTTTTGTTCTTCTAGGTTGAAGCTTTCGTTTGCAGGAACAGTTTGAATTTTTAGGTTTCACTCTGTTTTCTCCTATATTGACAGATGCAGTTAGAACTTTAAATCAAACACGGTTTGTGCTAGCTACTTGAAACATGACACAATAAAGTAGTTCTACCTTCTATCCCTAAGGTTTGTTTCCTCTTGATGTAGCCTTAAGCAGAGACTGGCGAATAACACATTCAATGAAAGGCGTTGTTAGGCTGCCAAAAAAATACAGTTTCCTGAAATCTCATCATATATTTTTTCTTCCGACCTTCATGATACTTTCAAGTAATGAGCAGTGCACCAATCAAACTTGGATGCCCAAGTTTCGTTCTCCTAGGTTGAAGCATTCGTTTTGCAGGAACAGTTTGAATTTCTAGGTTTCACTCTGTTTTCTCCTATATTGACAGATGCAGCTAGAACTCTAAATCAAACACGGTTTGTGCTAGCTTCTTGAAACATGACACAATAAAGTAGTTCTACGTTCTATCTCTAAGGTTTGTTTCCTCTTGATGTAGCCTAATGCAGGGACTGGCGAATAACACTTATATTGAAAGGGGTTGCCAAACTTTCAAAAAACTACAGTCTCCTGAAATCTCAACATATATTTTTTCATCCAATCTTCATGATACATTCAAGTAATAATCAGTACACCATTCCCACTTGGATGCCCAAGTTTTGTTCTTCTAGGTTGAAGCATTCGTTTGCAGGAACAGTTTGAAGTTTTAGGTTTCACTCTGTTTTCTCCTATTTTGACAGATGCAGTTCGAACTCTAAATCAAACACGGTTTGTGCTAGCTTCTTGAAACTTGACAAAATACTGTAGTTCTACGTTCTATCTCTAAGGTTTGTTTCCTCTTGATGTAGCCTAATGCAGGGACTGGCGAATAACACTTTTATTGAAAGGGGTTGCCAAACTTCCCAAAACTAGAGTCTTCTGAAATCTCAACATATATTTTTTTATCCAATCTTCATGATACTTTCGAGTAATGATCAGTACACCAATCCCACTTGGATGCTCAAGTTTCATTCTCCTACGTTGAAGCATTCGTTTGCAGTAACAGTTTGAATTTTTAGGTGTCATTCTGCTTTCTCCTATATTGACAAATGTAGTTCAAACTCTAAATCATACACGGTTTGGGCTAGATTCTTGAAACTTGACACAATAAAGTAGTTCTACATTCTATCCCTAAGGTTTGTTTCCTCTTGATGTAGCCTTCAGCACAGACTGGCGAATAACACTTTCAATGAAAGGCGTTGTTAGGCTGCCAAAAAACTAGAGTCTCCTGAAATCTCAACACATATTTTTTTCCGACCTTAATGATACTTTCAAGTAATGAGCAGTACACCAATCAAACTTGGATGCCCAAGTTTCGTTCTCCTAGGTTGATGCATTCGTTTGCAGTAACAGTTTGAATTTCTAGGTTTCACTCTGTTTTCTCCTATATTGACAGATGCAGCTAGAACTCTAAATCAAACACGGTTTGTGCTAGCTTCTTGAAACATGACACAATAAAGTAGTTCTACGTTCTATCTCTAAGGTTTGTTTCCTCTTGATGTAGCCTAATGCAGGGACTGGCGAATAACACTTATATTGAAAGGGGTTGCCAAACTTTCAAAAAACTACAGTCTCCTGAAATCTCAACATATATTTTTTCATCCAATCTTCATGATACATTCAAGTAATAATCAGTACACCATTCCCACTTGGATGCCCAAGTTTTGTTCTTCTAGGTTGAAGCATTCGTTTGCAGGAACAGTTTGAAGTTTTAGGTTTCACTCTGTTTTCTCCTATATTGACAGATGCAGTTAGAATTTTAATCAAACACGGTTTGTGCTAGCTACTTGAAACATGACACAATAAAGTAGTTCTAAGTTCTATCCCTAAGGTTTGTTTCCTCTTGATGTAGCCTTAAGCAGAGACTGGCGAATAACACATTCAATGAAAGGCGTTGTTAGGCTGCAAAAAACTACAGTCTCCTGAAATCTCATCATATATTTTTTCTTCCGACATTCATGATACTTTCAAGTAATGAGCAGTGCACCAATCAAACTTGGATGCCCAAGTTTCGTTCTCCTAGGTTGAAGCATTCGTTTGCAGGAACAGTTTGAATTTCTAGGTTTCACTCTGTTTTCTCCTATATTGACAGATGCAGCTAGAACTCTAAATCAAACACGGTTTGTGCTAGCTTCTTGAAACATGACACAATAAAGTAGTTCTACGTTCTATCTCTAAGGTTTGTTTCCTCTTGATGTAGCCTAATGCAGGGACTGGCGAATAACACTTATATTGAAAGGGGTTGCCAAACTTTCAATAAACTAGAGTCTCCTGAAATCTCAACATATATTTTTTCATCCAATCTTCATGATACATTCAAGTAATGATCAGTACACCATTCCCACTTGGATGCCCAAGTTTTGTTCTTCTAGGTTGAAGCATTCGTTTGCAGGAACAGTTTGAATTTTTAGGTTTCACTCTGTTTTCTCCTATATTGACAGATGCAGTTAGAACTTTAAATCAAACACGGTTTGTGCTAGCTACTTGAAACATGACACAATAAAGTAGTTCTACGTTCTATCCCTAAGGTTTGTTTCCTCTTGATGTAGCCTTAAGCAGAGACTGGCGAATAACACATTCAATGAAAGTCGTTGTTAGGCTGCCAAAAAACTAGAGTCTACTGAAATCTCAACACATATTTTTTTCCGACCTTAATGATACTTTCAAGTAATGAGCAGTACACCAATCAAACTTGGATGCCCAAGTTTCGTTCTCCTAGGTTGATGCATTCGTTTGCAGTAACAGTTTGAATTTCTAGGTTTCACTCTGTTTTCTCCTATATTGACAGATGCAGCTAGAACTCTAAATCAAACACGGTTTGTGCTAGCTTCTTGAAACATGACACAATAAAGTAGTTCTACGTTCTATCTCTAAGGTTTGTTTCCTCTTGATGTAGCCTAATGCAGGGACTGGCGAATAACACTTATATTGAAAGGGGTTGCCAAACTTTCAAAAAACTAGAGTCTCCTGAAATCTCAACATATATTTTTTCATCCAATCTTCATGATACATTCAAGTAATGATCAGTACACCATTCCCACTTGGATGCCCAAGTTTTGTTCTTCTAGGTTGAAGCATTCGTTTGCAGGAACAGTTTGAATTTTTAGGTTTCACTCTGTTTTCTCCTATATTGACAGATGCAGTTAGAACTTTAAATCAAACACGGTTTGTGCTAGCTACTTGAAACATGACACAATAAAGTAGTTCTACGTTCTATCCCTAAGGTTTGTTTCCTCTTGATGTAGCCTTAAGCAGAGACTGGCGAATAACACATTCAATGAAAGGCGTTGTTAGGCTGCCAAAAAACTACAGTCTCCTGAAATCTCATCATATATTTTTTCTTCCGACCTTCATGATACTTTCAAGTAATGAGCAGTGCACCAATCAAACTTGGATGCCCAAGTTTCGTTCTCCTAGGTTGAAGCATTCGTTTGCAGGAACAGTTTGAATTTTTAGGTTTCACTCTGTTTTGTCCTATATTGACAGATGCAGTTCGAACTCTAAATCAAACACGGTTTGTGCTAGCTTCTTGAAACTTGACAAAATACTGTAGTTCTACGTTCTATCTCTAAGGTTTGTTTCCTCTTGATGTAGCCTAATGCAGGGACTGGCGAATAACACTTTTATTGAAAGGGGTTGCCAAACTTCCCAAAACTAGAGTCTTCTGAAATCTCAACATATATTTTTTTATCCAATCTTCATGATACTTTCGAGTAATGATCAGTACACCAATCCCACTTGGATGCTCAAGTTTCATTCTCCTACGTTGAAGCATTCGTTTGCAGTAACAGTTTGAATTTTTAGGTGTCATTCTGCTTTCTCCTATATTGACAAATGTAGTTCAAACTCTAAATCATACACGGTTTGGGCTAGATTCTTGAAACTTGACACAATAAAGTAGTTCTACATTCTATCCCTAAGGTTTGTTTCCTCTTGATGTAGCCTTCAGCACAGACTGGCGAATAACACTTTCAATGAAAGGCGTTGTTAGGCTGCCAAAAAACTAGAGTCTCCTGAAATCTCAACACATATTTTTTTCCGACCTTAATGATACTTTCAAGTAATGAGCAGTACACCAATCAAACTTGGATGCCCAAGTTTCGTTCTCCTAGGTTGATGCATTCGTTTGCAGTAACAGTTTGAATTTCTAGGTTTCACTCTGTTTTCTCCTATATTGACAGATGCAGCTAGAACTCTAAATCAAACACGGTTTGTGCTAGCTTCTTGAAACATGACACAATAAAGTAGTTCTACGTTCTATCTCTAAGGTTTGTTTCCTCTTGATGTAGCCTAATGCAGGGACTGGCGAATAACACTTATATTGAAAGGGGTTGCCAAACTTTCAAAAAACTACAGTCTCCTGAAATCTCAACATATATTTTTTCATCCAATCTTCATGATACATTCAAGTAATAATCAGTACACCATTCCCACTTGGATGCCCAAGTTTTGTTCTTCTAGGTTGAAGCATTCGTTTGCAGGAACAGTTTGAAGTTTTAGGTTTCACTCTGTTTTCTCCTATATTGACAGATGCAGTTAGAATTTTAATCAAACACGGTTTGTGCTAGCTACTTGAAACATGACACAATAAAGTAGTTCTAAGTTCTATCCCTAAGGTTTGTTTCCTCTTGATGTAGCCTTAAGCAGAGACTGGCGAATAACACATTCAATGAAAGGCGTTGTTAGGCTGCAAAAAACTACAGTCTCCTGAAATCTCATCATATATTTTTTCTTCCGACATTCATGATACTTTCAAGTAATGAGCAGTGCACCAATCAAACTTGGATGCCCAAGTTTCGTTCTCCTAGGTTGAAGCATTCGTTTGCAGGAACAGTTTGAATTTCTAGGTTTCACTCTGTTTTCTCCTATATTGACAGATGCAGCTAGAACTCTAAATCAAACACGGTTTGTGCTAGCTTCTTGAAACATGACACAATAAAGTAGTTCTACGTTCTATCTCTAAGGTTTGTTTCCTCTTGATGTAGCCTAATGCAGGGACTGGCGAATAACACTTATATTGAAAGGGGTTGCCAAACTTTCAAAAAACTAGAGTCTCCTGAAATCTCAACATATATTTTTTCATCCAATCTTCATGATACATTCAAGTAATGATCAGTACACCATTCCCACTTGGATGCCCAAGTTTTGTTCTTCTAGGTTGAAGCATTCGTTTGCAGGAACAGTTTGAATTTTTATTTTTCACTCTGTTTTCTCCTATATTGACAGATGCAGTTAGAACTTTAAATCAAACACGGTTTGTGCTAGCTACTTGAAACATGACACAATAAAGTAGTTCTACGTTCTATCCCTAAGGTTTGTTTCCTCTTGATGTAGCCTTAAGCAGAGACTGGCGAATAACACATTCAATGAAAGGCGTTGTTAGGCTGCCAAAAAACTACAGTCTCCTGAAATCTCATCATATATTTTTTCTTCTGACCTTCATGATACTTTCAAGTAATGAGCAGTGCACCAATCAAACTTGGATGCCCAAGTTTCGTTCTCCTAGGTTGAAGCATTCGTTTGCAGGAACAGTTTGAATTTCTAGGTTTCACTCTGTTTTCTCCTATATTGACAGATGCAGCTAGAACTCTAAATCAAACATGGTTTGTGCTAGCTTCTTGAAACATGACACAATAAAGTAGTTCTACGTTCTATCTCTAAGGTTTGTTTCCTCTTGATGTAGCCTAATGCAGGGACTGGCGAATAACACTTATATTGAAAGGGGTTGCCAAACTTTCAAAAAACTAGAGTCTCCTGAAATCTCAACATATATTTTTTCATCCAATCTTCATGATACATTCAAGTAATGATCAGTACACCATTCCCACTTGGATGCCCAAGTTTTGTTCTTCTAGGTTGAAGCATTCGTTTGCAGGAACAGTTTGAATTTTTAGGTTTCACTCTGTTTTCTCCTATATTGACAGATGCAGTTAGAACTTTAAATCAAACACGGTTTGTGCTAGCTACTTGAAACATGACACAATAAAGTAGTTCTACGTTCTATCCCTAAGGTTTGTTTCCTCTTGATGTAGCCTTAAGCAGAGACTGGCGAATAACACATTCAATGAAAGGCATTGTTAGGCTGCCAAAAAACTACAGTCTCCTGAAATCTCATCATATATTTTTTCTTCCGACCTTCATGATACTTTCAAGTAATGAGCAGTGCACCAATCAAACTTGGATGCCCAAGTTTCGTTCTCCTAGGTTGAAGCATTCGTTTGCAGGAACAGTTTGAATTTTTAGGTTTCATTCTGTTTTGTCCTATATTGACAGATGCAGTTCGAACTCTAAATCAAACACGGTTTGTGCTAGCTTCTTGAAACTTGACAAAATACTGTAGTTCTACGTTCTATCTCTAAGGTTTGTTTCCTCTTGATGTAGCCTAATGCAGGGACTGGGGAATAACACTTTTATTGAAAGGGGTTGCCAAACTTCCCAAAACTAGAGTCTTCTGAAATCTCAACATATTTTTTTTTATCCAATCTTCATGATACTTTCGAGTAATGATCAGTACACCAATCCCACTTGGATGCTCAAGTTTCATTCTCCTACGTTGAAGCATTCGTTTGCAGTAACAGTTTGAATTTTTAGGTGTCATTCTGCTTTCTCCTATATTGACAAATGTAGTTCAAACTCTAAATCATACACGGTTTGGGCTAGCTTCTTGAAACTTGACACAATAAAGTAGTTCTACATTCTATCCCTAAGGTTTGTTTCCTCTTGATGTAGCCTTCAGCACAGACTGGCGAATAACACTTTCAATGAAAGGCGTTGTTAGGCTGCCAAAAAACTAGAGTCTCCTGAAATCTCAACACATATTTTTTTCCGACCTTAATGATACTTTCAAGTAATGAGCAGTACACCAATCAAACTTGGATGCCCAAGTTTCGTTCTCCTAGGTTGATGCATTCGTTTGCAGTAACAGTTTGAATTTTTAGGTTTCACTCTGTTTTCTCCTATATTGACAGATGCAGCTAGAACTCTAAATCAAACACGGTTTGTGCTAGCTTCTTGAAACATGACACAATAAAGTAGTTCTACGTTCTATCTCTAAGGTTTGTTTCCTCTTGATGTAGCCTAATGCAGGGACTGGCGAATAACACTTATATTGAAAGGGGTTGCCAAACTTTCAAAAAACTAGAGTCTCCTGAAATCTCAACATATATTTTTTCATCCAATCTTCATGATACATTCAAGTAATGATCAGTACACCATTCCCACTTGGATGCCCAAGTTTTGTTCTTCTAGGTTGAAGCATTCGTTTGCAGGAACAGTTTGAATTTTTAGGTTTCACTCTGTTTTCTCCTATATTGACAGATGCAGTTAGAACTTTAAATCAAACACGGTTTGTGCTAGCTACTTGAAACATGACACAATAAAGTAGTTCTACGTTCTATCCCTAAGGTTTGTTTCCTCTTGATGTAGCCTTAAGCAGAGACTGGCGAATAACACATTCAATGAAAGGCGTTGTTAGGCTGCCAAAAAACTACAGTCTCCTGAAATCTCATCATATATTTTTTCTTCCGACCTTCATGATACTTTCAAGTAATGAGCAGTGCACCAATCAAACTTGGATGCCCAAGTTTCGTTCTCCTAGGTTGAAGCATTCGTTTGCAGGAACAGTTTGAATTTCTAGGTTTCACTCTGTTTTCTCCTATATTGACAGATGCAGCTAGAACTCTAAATCAAACATGGTTTGTGCTAGCTTCTTGAAACATGACACAATAAAGTAGTTCTACGTTCTATCTCTAAGGTTTGTTTCCTCTTGATGTAGCCTAATGCAGGGACTGGCGAATAACACTTATATTGAAAGGGGTTGCCAAACTTTCAAAATCTAGAGTCTCCTGAAATCTCAACATATATTTTTTCATCCAATCTTCATGATACATTCAAGTAATGATCAGTACACCATTCCCACTTGGATGCCCAAGTTTTGTTCTTCTAGGTTGAAGCATTCGTTTGCAGGAACAGTTTGAATTTTTAGGTTTCACTCTGTTTTCTCCTATATTGACAGATGCAGTTAGAACTTTAAATCAAACACGGTTTGTGCTAGCTACTTGAAACATGACACAATAAAGTAGTTCTACGTTCTATCCCTAAGGTTTGTTTCCTCTTGATGTAGCCTTAAGCAGAGACTGGCGAATAACACATTCAATGAAAGGCGTTGTTAGGCTGCCAAAAAACTACAGTCTCCTGAAATCTCATCATATATTTTTTCTTCCGACCTTCATGATACTTTCAAGTAATGAGCAGTGCACCAATCAAACTTGGATGCCCAAGTTTCGTTCTCCTAGGTTGAAGCATTCGTTTGCAGGAACAGTTTGAATTTTTAGGTTTCACTCTGTTTTGTCCTATATTGACAGATGCAGTTCGAACTCTAAATCAAACACGGTTTGTGCTAGCTTCTTGAAACTTGACAAAATACTGTAGTTCTACGTTCTATCTCTAAGGTTTGTTTCCTCTTGATGTAGCCTAATGCAGGGACTGGCGAATAACACTTTTATTGAAAGGGGTTGCCAAACTTCCCAAAACTAGAGTCTTCTGAAATCTCAACATATATTTTTTTATCCAATCTTCATGATACTTTCGAGTAATGATCAGTACACCAATCCCACTTGGATGCTCAAGTTTCATTCTCCTACGTTGAAGCATTCGTTTGCAGTAACAGTTTGAATTTTTAGGTGTCATTCTGCTTTCTCCTATATTGACAAATGTAGTTCAAACTCTAAATCATACACGGTTTGGGCTAGCTTCTTGAAACTTGACACAATAAAGTAGTTCTACATTCTATCCCTAAGGTTTGTTTCCTCTTGATGTAGCCTTCAGCACAGACTGGCGAATAACACTTTCAATGAAAGGCGTTGTTAGGCTGCCAAAAAACTAGAGTCTCCTGAAATCTCAACACATATTTTTTTCCGACCTTAATGATACTTTCAAGTAATGAGCAGTACACCAATCAAACTTGGATGCCCAAGTTTCGTTCTCCTAGGTTGATGCATTCGTTTGCAGTAACAGTTTGAATTTCTAGGTTTCACTCTGTTTTCTCCTATATTGACAGATGCAGCTAGAACTCTAAATCAAACACGGTTTGTGCTAGCTTCTTGAAACATGACACAATAAAGTAGTTCTACGTTCTATCTCTAAGGTTTGTTTCCTCTTGATGTAGCCTAATGCAGGGACTGGCGAATAACACTTATATTGAAAGGGGTTGCCAAACTTTCAAAAAACTACAGTCTCCTGAAATCTCAACATATATTTTTTCATCCAATCTTCATGATACATTCAAGTAATGATCAGTACACCATTCCCACTTGGATGCCCAAGTTTTGTTCTTCTAGTTTGAAGCATTCGTTTGCAGGAACAGTTTGAATTTTTAGGTTTCACTCTGTTTTCTCCTATATTGACAGATGCAGTTAGAACTTTAAATCAAACACGGTTTGTGCTAGCTACTTGAAACATGACACAATAAAGTAGTTCTACGTTCTATCCCTAAGGTTTGTTTCCTCTTGATGTAGCCTTAAGCAGAGACTGGCGAATAACACATTCAATGAAAGGCGTTGTTAGGCTGCCAAAAAACTAGAGTCTCCTGAAATCTCAACACATATTTTTTTCCGACCTTAATGATACTTTCAAGTAATGAGCAGTACACCAATCAAACTTGGATGCCCAAGTTTCGTTCTCCTAGGTTGATGCATTCGTTTGCAGTAACAGTTTGAATTTCTAGGTTTCACTCTGTTTTCTCCTATATTGACCGATGCAGCTAGAACTCTAAATCAAACACGGTTTGTGCTAGCTTCTTGAAACATGACACAATAAAGTAGTTCTACATTCTATCTCTAAGGTTTGTTTCCTCTTGATGTAGCCTAATGCAGGGACTGGCGAATAACACTTACATTGAAAGGGGTTGCCAAACTTTCAAAAAACTAGAGTCTCCTGAAATCTCAACATATATTTTTTCATCCAATCTTCATGATACATTCAAGTAATGATCAGTACACCATTCCCACTTGGATGCCCAAGTTTTGTTCTTCTAGGTTGAAGCATTCGTTTGCAGGAACAGTTTGAATTTTTAGGTTTCACTCTGTTTTCTCCTATATTGACAGATGCAGTTAGAACTTTAAATCAAACACGGTTTGTGCTAGCTACTTGAAACATGACACAATAAAGTAGTTCTACGTTCTATCCCTAAGGTTTGTTTCCTCTTGATGTAGCCTTAAGCAGAGACTGGCGAATAACACATTCAATGAAAGGCGTTGTTAGGCTGCCAAAAAACTACAGTCTCCTGAAATCTCATCATATATTTTTTCTTCTGACCTTCATGATACTTTCAAGTAATGAGCAGTGCACCAATCAAACTTGGATGCCCAAGTTTCGTTCTCCTAGGTTGAAGCATTCGTTTGCAGGAACAGTTTGAATTTCTAGGTTTCACTCTGTTTTCTCCTATATTGACAGATGCAGCTAGAACTCTAAATCAAACATGGTTTGTGCTAGCTTCTTGAAACATGACACAATAAAGTAGTTCTACGTTCTATCTCTAAGGTTTGTTTCCTCTTGATGTAGCCTAATGCAGGGACTGGCGAATAACATTTATATTGAAAGGGGTTGCCAAACTTTCAAAAAACTAGAGTCTCCTGAAATCTCAACATATATTTTTTCATCCAATCTTCATGATACATTCAAGTAATGATCAGTACACCATTCCCACTTGGATGCCCAAGTTTTGTTCTTCTAGGTTAAAGCATTCGTTTGCAGGAACAGTTTGAATTTTTAGGTTTCACTCTGTTTTCTCCTATATTGACAGATGCAGTTAGAACTTTAAATCAAACACGGTTTGTGCTAGCTACTTGAAACATGACACAATAAAGTAGTTCTACGTTCTATCCCTAAGGTTTGTTTCCTCTTGATGTAGCCTTAAGCAGAGACTGGCGAATAACACATTCAATGAAAGGCGTTGTTAGGCTGCCAAAAAACTACAGTCTCCTGAAATCTCATCATATATTTTTTCTTCTGACCTTCATGATACTTTCAAGTAATGAGCAGTGCACCAATCAAACTTGGATGCCCAAGTTTCGTTCTCCTAGGTTGAAGCATTCGTTTGCAGGAACAGTTTGAATTTCTAGGTTTCACTCTGTTTTCTCCTATATTGACAGATGCAGCTAGAACTCTAAATCAAACATGGTTTGTGCTAGCTTCTTGAAACATGACACAATAAAGTAGTTCTACGTTCTATCTCTAAGGTTTGTTTCCTCTTGATGTAGCCTAATGCAGGGACTGGCGAATAACACTTATATTGAAAGGGGTTGCCAAACTTTCAAAAAACTAGAGTCTCCTGAAATCTCAACATATATTTTTTCATCCAATCTTCATGATACATTCAAGTAATGATCAGTACACCATTCCCACTTGGATGCCCAAGTTTTGTTCTTCTAGGTTGAAGCATTCGTTTGCAGGAACAGTTTGAATTTTTAGGTTTCACTCTGTTTTCTCCTATATTGACAGATGCAGTTAGAACTTTAAATCAAACACGGTTTGTGCTAGCTACTTGAAACATGACACAATAAAGTAGTTCTACGTTCTATCCCTGAGGTTTGTTTCCTCTTGATGTAGCCTTAAGCAGAGACTGGCGAATAATACATTCAATGAAAGGCATTGTTAGGCTGCCAAAAAACTACAGTCTCCTGAAATCTCATCATATATTTTTTCTTCCGACCTTCATGATACTTTCAAGTAATGAGCAGTGCACCAATCAAACTTGGATGCCCAAGTTTCGTTCTCCTAGGTTGAAGCATTCGTTTGCAGGAACAGTTTGAATTTTTAGGTTTCACTCTGTTTTGTCCTATATTGACAGATGCAGTTCGAACTCTAAATCAAACACGGTTTGTGCTAGCTTCTTGAAACTTGACAAAATACTGTAGTTCTACGTTCTATCTCTAAGGTTTGTTTCCTCTTGATGTAGCCTAATGCAGGGACTGGCGAATAACACTTTTATTGAAAGGGGTTGCCAAACTTCCCAAAACTAGAGTCTTCTGAAATCTCAACATATATTTTTTTATCCAATCTTCATGATACTTTCGAGTAATGATCAGTACACCAATCCCACTTGGATGCTCAAGTTTCATTCTCCTACGTTGAAGCATTCGTTTGCAGTAACAGTTTGAATTTTTAGGTGTCATTCTGCTTTCTCCTATATTGACAAATGTAGTTCAAACTCTAAATCATACACGGTTTGGGCTAGCTTCTTGAAACTTGACACAATAAAGTAGTTCTACATTCTATCCCTAAGGTTTGTTTCCTCTTGATGTAGCCTTCAGCACAGACTGGCGAATAACACTTTCAATGAAAGGCGTTGTTAGGCTGCCAAAAAACTAGAGTCTCCTGAAATCTCAACACATATTTTTTTCCGACCTTAATGATACTTTCAAGTAATGAGCAGTACACCAATCAAACTTGGATGCCCAAGTTTCGTTCTCCTAGGTTGATGCATTCGTTTGCAGTAACA
Organism: Callospermophilus lateralis; assembly: GCF_048772815.1. NCBI lineage: Eukaryota > Metazoa > Chordata > Mammalia > Rodentia > Sciuridae > Callospermophilus > Callospermophilus lateralis. The sequence continues at coordinate 25,817 of NW_027517336.1, forward strand.
GTTTGAATTTCTAGGTTTCACTCTGTTTTCTCCTATATTGACAGATGCAGCTAGAACTCTAAATCAAACACGGTTTGTGCTAGCTTCTTGAAACATGACACAATAAAGTAGTTCTACGTTCTATCTCTAAGGTTTGTTTCCTCTTGATGTAGCCTAATGCAGGGACTGGCGAATAACACTTATATTGAAAGGGGTTGCCAAACTTTCAAAAAACTAGAGTCTCCTGAAATCTCAACATATATTTTTTCATCCAATCTTCATGATACATTCAAGTAATGATCAGTACACCATTCCCACTTGGATGCCCAAGTTTTGTTCTTCTAGGTTGAAGCATTCGTTTGCAGGAACAGTTTGAATATTTAGGTTTCACTCTGTTTTCTCCTATATTGACAGATGCAGTTAGAACTTTAAATCAAACACGGTTTGTGCTAGCTACTTGAAACATGACACAATAAAGTAGTTCTACGTTCTATCCCTAAGGTTTGTTTCCTCTTGATGTAGCCTTAAGCAGAGACTGGCGAATAACACATTCAATGAAAGGCGTTGTTAGGCTGCCAAAAAACTACAGTCTCCTGAAATCTCATTATATATTTTTTCTTCTGACCTTCATGATACTTTCAAGTAATGAGCAGTGCACCAATCAAACTTGGATGCCCAAGTTTCGTTCTCCTAGGTTGAAGCATTCGTTTGCAGGAACAGTTTGAATTTCTAGGTTTCACTCTGTTTTCTCCTATATTGACAGATGCAGCTAGAACTCTAAATCAAACATGGTTTGTGCTAGCTTCTTGAAACATGACACAATAAAGTAGTTCTACGTTCTATCTCTAAGGTTTGTTTCCTCTTGATGTAGCCTAATGCAGGGACTGGCGAATAACACTTATATTGAAAGGGGTTGCCAAACTTTCAAAATCTAGAGTCTCCTGAAATCTCAACATATATTTTTTCATCCAATCTTCATGATACATTCAAGTAATGATCAGTACACCATTCCCACTTGGATGCCCAAGTTTTGTTCTTCTAGGTTGAAGCATTCGTTTGCAGGAACAGTTTGAATTTTTAGGTTTCACTCTGTTTTCTCCTATATTGACAGATGCAGTTAGAACTTTAAATCAAACACGGTTTGTGCTAGCTACTTGAAACATGACACAATAAAGTAGTTCTACGTTCTATCCCTAAGGTTTGTTTCCTCTTGATGTAGCCTTAAGCAGAGACTGGCGAATAACACATTCAATGAAAGGCGTTGTTAGGCTGCCAAAAAACTACAGTCTCCTGAAATCTCATCATATATTTTTTCTTCCGACCTTCATGATACTTTCAAGTAATGAGCAGTGCACCAATCAAACTTGGATGCCCAAGTTTCGTTCTCCTAGGTTGAAGCATTCGTTTGCAGGAACAGTTTGAATTTTTAGGTTTCACTCTGTTTTGTCCTATATTGACAGATGCAGTTCGAACTCTAAATCAAACACGGTTTGTGCTAGCTTCTTGAAACTTGACAAAATACTGTAGTTCTACGTTCTATCTCTAAGGTTTGTTTCCTCTTGATGTAGCCTAATGCAGGGACTGGCGAATAACACTTTTATTGAAAGGGGTTGCCAAACTTCCCAAAACTAGAGTCTTCTGAAATCTCAACATATATTTTTTTATCCAATCTTCATGATACTTTCGAGTAATGATCAGTACACCAATCCCACTTGGATGCTCAAGTTTCATTCTCCTACGTTGAAGCATTCGTTTGCAGTAACAGTTTGAATTTTTAGGTGTCATTCTGCTTTCTCCTATATTGACAAATGTAGTTCAAACTCTAAATCATACACGGTTTGGGCTAGCTTCTTGAAACTTGACACAATAAAGTAGTTCTACATCCTATCCCTAAGGTTTGTTTCCTCTTGATGTAGCCTTCAGCACAGACTGGCGAATAACACTTCCAATGAAAGGCGTTGTTAGGCTGCCAAAAAACTAGAGTCTCCTGAAATCTCAACACATATTTTTTTCCGACCTTAATGATACTTTCAAGTAATGAGCAGTACACCAATCAAACTTGGATGCCCAAGTTTCGTTCTCCTAGGTTGATGCATTCGTTTGCAGTAACAGTTTGAATTTCTAGGTTTCACTCTGTTTTCTCCTATATTGACAGATGCAGCTAGAACTCTAAATCAAACACGGTTTGTGCTAGCTTCTTGAAACATGACACAATAAAGTAGTTCTACGTTCTATCTCTAAGGTTTGTTTCCTCTTGATGTAGCCTAATGCAGGGACTGGCGAATAACACTTATATTGAAAGGGGTTGCCAAACTTTCAAAAAACTAGAGTCTCCTGAAATCTCAACATATATTTTTTCATCCAATCTTCATGATACATTCAAGTAATGATCAGTACACCATTCCCACTTGGATGCCCAAGTTTTGTTCTTCTAGGTTGAAGCATTCGTTTGCAGGAACAGTTTGAATTTTTAGGTTTCACTCTGTTTTCTCCTATATTGACAGATGCAGTTAGAACTTTAAATCAAACACGGTTTGTGCTAGCTACTTGAAACATGACACAATAAAGTAGTTCTACGTTCTATCCCTAAGGTTTGTTTCCTCTTGATGTAGCCTTAAGCAGAGACTGGCGAATAACACATTCAATGAAAGGCGTTGTTAGGCTGCCAAAAAACTAGAGTCTCCTGAAATCTCAACACATATTTTTTTCCGACCTTAATGATACTTTCAAGTAATGAGCAGTACACCAATCAAACTTGGATGCCCAAGTTTCGTTCTCCTAGGTTGATGCATTCGTTTGCAGTAACAGTTTGAATTTCTAGGTTTCACTCTGTTTTCTCCTATATTGACAGATGCAGCTAGAACTCTAAATCAAACACGGTTTGTGCTAGCTTCTTGAAACATGACACAATAAAGTAGTTCTACGTTCTATCTCTAAGGTTTGTTTCCTCTTGATGTAGCCTAATGCAGGGACTGGCGAATAACACTTATATTGAAAGGGGTTGCCAAACTTTCAAAAAACTAGAGTCTCCTGAAATCTCAACATGTATTTTTTCATCCAATCTTCATGATACATTCAAGTAATGATCAGTACACCATTCCCACTTGGATGCCCAAGTTTTGTTCTTCTAGGTTGAAGCATTCGTTTGCAGGAACAGTTTGAATATTTAGGTTTCACTCTGTTTTCTCCTATATTGACAGATGCAGTTAGAACTTTAAATCAAACACGGTTTGTGCTAGCTACTTGAAACATGACACAATAAAGTAGTTCTACGTTCTATCCCTAAGGTTTGTTTCCTCTTGATGTAGCCTTAAGCAGAGACTGGCGAATAACACATTCAATGAAAGGCGTTGTTAGGCTGCCAAAAAACTACAGTCTCCTGAAATCTCATTATATATTTTTTCTTCTGACCTTCATGATACTTTCAAGTAATGAGCAGTGCACCAATCAAACTTGGATGCCCAAGTTTCGTTCTCCTAGGTTGAAGCATTCGTTTGCAGGAACAGTTTGAATTTCTAGGTTTCACTCTGTTTTCTCCTATATTGACAGATGCAGCTAGAACTCTAAATCAAACATGGTTTGTGCTAGCTTCTTGAAACATGACACAATAAAGTAGTTCTACGTTCTATCTCTAAGGTTTGTTTCCTCTTGATGTAGCCTAATGCAGGGACTGGCGAATAACACTTATATTGAAAGGGGTTGCCAAACTTTCAAAATCTAGAGTCTCCTGAAATCTCAACATATATTTTTTCATCCAATCTTCATGATACATTCAAGTAATGATCAGTACACCATTCCCACTTGGATGCCCAAGTTTTGTTCTTCTAGGTTGAAGCATTCGTTTGCAGGAACAGTTTGAATTTTTAGGTTTCACTCTGTTTTCTCCTATATTGACAGATGCAGTTAGAACTTTAAATCAAACACGGTTTGTGCTAGCTACTTGAAACATGACACAATAAAGTAGTTCTACGTTCTATCCCTAAGGTTTGTTTCCTCTTGATGTAGCCTTAAGCAGAGACGGGCGAATAACACATTCAATGAAAGGCGTTGTTAGGCTGCCAAAAAACTACAGTCTCCTGAAATCTCATCATATATTTTTTCTTCCGACCTTCATGATACTTTCAAGTAATGAGCAGTGCACCAATCAAACTTGGATGCCCAAGTTTCGTTCTCCTAGGTTGAAGCATTCGTTTGCAGGAACAGTTTGAATTTTTAGGTTTCACTCTGTTTTGTCCTATATTGACAGATGCAGTTCGAACTCTAAATCAAACACGGTTTGTGCTAGCTTCTTGAAACTTGACAAAATACTGTAGTTCTACGTTCTATCTCTAAGGTTTGTTTCCTCTTGATGTAGCCTAATGCAGGGACTGGCGAATAACACTTTTATTGAAAGGGGTTGCCAAACTTCCCAAAACTAGAGTCTTCTGAAATCTCAACATATATTTTTTTATCCAATCTTCATGATACTTTCGAGTAATGATCAGTACACCAATCCCACTTGGATGCTCAAGTTTCATTCTCCTACGTTGAAGCATTCGTTTGCAGTAACAGTTTGAATTTTTAGGTGTCATTCTGCTTTCTCCTATATTGACAAATGTAGTTCAAACTCTAAATCATACACGGTTTGGGCTAGCTTCTTGAAACTTGACACAATAAAGTAGTTCTACATCCTATCCCTAAGGTTTGGTTTCCTCTTGATGTAGCCTTCAGCACAGACTGGCGAATAACACTTCCAATGAAAGGCGTTGTTAGGCTGCCAAAAAACTAGAGTCTCCTGAAATCTCAACACATATTTTTTTCCGACCTTAATGATACTTTCAAGTAATGAGCAGTACACCAATCAAACTTGGATGCCCAAGTTTCGTTCTCCTAGGTTGATGCATTCGTTTGCAGTAACAGTTTGAATTTCTAGGTTTCACTCTGTTTTCTCCTATATTGACAGATGCAGCTAGAACTCTAAATCAAACACGGTTTGTGCTAGCTTCTTGAAACATGACACAATAAAGTAGTTCTACGTTCTATCTCTAAGGTTTGTTTCCTCTTGATGTAGCCTAATGCAGGGACTGGCGAATAACACTTATATTGAAAGGGGTTGCCAAACTTTCAAAAAACTAGAGTCTCCTGAAATCTCAACATGTATTTTTTCATCCAATCTTCATGATACATTCAAGTAATGATCAGTACACCATTCCCACTTGGATGCCCAAGTTTTGTTCTTCTAGGTTGAAGCATTCGTTTGCAGGAACAGTTTGAATTTTTAGGTTTCACTCTGTTTTCTCCTATATTGACAGATGCAGTTAGAACTTTAAATCAAACACGGTTTGTGCTAGCTACTTGAAACATGACACAATAAAGTAGTTCTACGTTCTATCCCTAAGGTTTGTTTCCTCTTGATGTAGCCTTAAGCAGAGACTGGCGAATAACACATTCAATGAAAGGCGTTGTTAGGCTGCCAAAAAACTACAGTCTCCTGAAATCTCATCATATATTTTTTCTTCTGACCTTCATGATACTTTCAAGTAATGAGCAGTGCACCAATCAAACTTGGATGCCCAAGTTTCGTTCTCCTAGGTTGAAGCATTCGTTTGCAGGAACAGTTTGAATTTCTAGGTTTCACTCTGTTTTCTCCTATATTGACAGATGCAGCTAGAACTCTAAATCAAACATGGTTTGTGCTAGCTTTTGAAACATGACACAATAAAGTAGTTCTACGTTCTATCTCTAAGGTTTGTTTCCTCTTGATGTAGCCTAATGCAGGGACTGGCGAATAACACTTATATTGAAAGGGGTTGCCAAACTTTCAAAATCTAGAGTCTCCTGAAATCTCAACATATATTTTTTCATCCAATCTTCATGATACATTCAAGTAATGATCAGTACACCATTCCCACTTGGATGCCCAAGTTTTGTTCTTTTAGGTTGAAGCATTCGTTTGCAGGAACAGTTTGAATTTTTAGGTTTCACTCTGTTTTCTCCTATATTGACAGATGCAGTTAGAACTTTAAATCAAACACGGTTTGTGCTAGCTACTTGAAACATGACACAATAAAGTAGTTCTACGTTCTATCCCTAAGGTTTGTTTCCTCTTGATGTAGCCTTAAGCAGAGACTGGCGAATAACACATTCAATGAAAGGCGTTGTTAGGCTGCCAAAAAACTACAGTCTCCTGAAATCTCATCATATATTTTTTCTTCCGACCTTCATGATACTTTCAAGTAATGAGCAGTGCACCAATCAAACTTGGATGCCCAAGTTTCGTTCTCCTAGGTTGAAGCATTCGTTTGCAGGAACAGTTTGAATTTTTAGGTTTCACTCTGTTTTGTCCTATATTGACAGATGCAGTTCGAACTCTAAATCAAACACGGTTTGTGCTAGCTTCTTGAAACTTGACAAAATACTGTAGTTCTACGTTCTATCTCTAAGGTTTGTTTCCTCTTGATGTAGCCTAATGCAGGGACTGGCGAATAACACTTTTATTGAAAGGGGTTGCCAAACTTCCCAAAACTAGAGTCTTCTGAAATCTCAACATATATTTTTTTATCCAATCTTCATGATACTTTCGAGTAATGATCAGTACACCAATCCCACTTGGATGCTCAAGTTTCATTCTCCTACGTTGAAGCATTCGTTTGCAGTAACAGTTTGAATTTTTAGGTGTCATTCTGCTTTCTCCTATATTGACAAATGTAGTTCAAACTCTAAATCATACACGGTTTGGGCTAGCTTCTTGAAACTTGACACAATAAAGTAGTTCTACATTCTATCCCTAAGGTTTGTTTCCTCTTGATGTAGCCTTCAGCACAGACTGGCGAATAACACTTCCAATGAAAGGCGTTGTTAGGCTGCCAAAAAACTAGAGTCTCCTGAAATCTCAACACATATTTTTTTCCGACCTTAATGATACTTTCAAGTAATGAGCAGTACACCAATCAAACTTGGATGCCCAAGTTTCGTTCTCCTAGGTTGATGCATTCGTTTGCAGTAACAGTTTGAATTTCTAGGTTTCACTCTGTTTTCTCCTATATTGACAGATGCAGCTAGAACTCTAAATCAAACACGGTTTGTGCTAGCTTCTTGAAACATGACACAATAAAGTAGTTCTACGTTCTATCTCTAAGGTTTGTTTCCTCTTGATGTAGCCTAATGCAGGGACTGGCGAATAACACTTATATTGAAAGGGGTTGCCAAACTTTCAAAAAACTAGAGTCTCCTGAAATCTCAACATGTATTTTTTCATCCAATCTTCATGATACATTCAAGTAATGATCAGTACACCATTCCCACTTGGATGCCCAAGTTTTGTTCTTCTAGGTTGAAGCATTCGTTTGCAGGAACAGTTTGAATATTTAGGTTTCACTCTGTTTTCTCCTATATTGACAGATGCAGTTAGAACTTTAAATCAAACACGGTTTGTGCTAGCTACTTGAAACATGACACAATAAAGTAGTTCTACGTTCTATCCCTAAGGTTTGTTTCCTCTTGATGTAGCCTTAAGCAGAGACTGGCGAATAACACATTCAATGAAAGGCGTTGTTAGGCTGCCAAAAAACTAGAGTCTCCTGAAATCTCAACACATATTTTTTTCCGACCTTAATGATACTTTCAAGTAATGAGCAGTACACCAATCAAACTTGGATGCCCAAGTTTCGTTCTCCTAGGTTGATGCATTCGTTTGCAGTAACAGTTTGAATTTCTAGGTTTCACTCTGTTTTCTCCTATATTGACCGATGCAGCTAGAACTCTAAATCAAACATGGTTTGTGCTAGCTTCTTGAAACATGACACAATAAAGTAGTTCTACGTTCTATCTCTAAGGTTTGTTTCCTCTTGATGTAGCCTAATGCAGGGACTGGCGAATAACACTTATATTGAAAGGGGTTGCCAAACTTTCAAAAAACTAGAGTCTCCTGAAATCTCAACATATATTTTTTCATCCAATCTTCATGATACATTCAAGTAATGATCAGTACACCATTCCCACTTGGATGCCCAAGTTTTGTTCTTCTAGGTTGAAGCATTCGTTTGCAGGAACAGTTTGAATTTTTAGGTTTCACTCTGTTTTCTCCTATATTGACAGATGCAGTTAGAACTTTAAATCAAACACGGTTTGTGCTAGCTACTTGAAACATGACACAATAAAGTAGTTCTACGTTCTATCCCTAAGGTTTGTTTCCTCTTGATGTAGCCTTAAGCAGAGACTGGCGAATAACACATTCAATGAAAGGCGTTGTTAGGCTGCCAAAAAACTACAGTCTCCTGAAATCTCATCATATATTTTTTCTTCTGACCTTCATGATACTTTCAAGTAATGAGCAGTGCACCAATCAAACTTGGATGCCCAAGTTTCGTTCTCCTAGGTTGAAGCATTCGTTTGCAGGAACAGTTTGAATTTCTAGGTTTCACTCTGTTTTCTCCTATATTGACAGATGCAGCTAGAACTCTAAATCAAACATGGTTTGTGCTAGCTTCTTGAAACATGACACAATAAAGTAGTTCTACGTTCTATCTCTAAGGTTTGTTTCCTCTTGATGTAGCCTAATGCAGGGACTGGCGAATAACACTTTTATTGAAAGGGGTTGCCAAACTTCCCAAAACTAGAGTCTTCTGAAATCTCAACATATATTTTTTTATCCAATCTTCATGATACTTTCGAGTAATGATCAGTACACCAATCCCACTTGGATGCTCAAGTTTCATTCTCCTACGTTGAAGCATTCGTTTGCAGTAACAGTTTGAATTTTTAGGTGTCATTCTGCTTTCTCCTATATTGACAAATGTAGTTCAAACTCTAAATCATACACGGTTTGGGCTAGCTTCTTGAAACTTGACACAATAAAGTAGTTCTACATTCTATCCCTAAGGTTTGTTTCCTCTTGATGTAGCCTTCAGCACAGACTGGCGAATAACACTTTCAATGAAAGGCGTTGTTAGGCTGCCAAAAAACTAGAGTCTCCTGAAATCTCAACACATATTTTTTTCCGACCTTAATGATACTTTCAAGTAATGAGCAGTACACCAATCAAACTTGGATGCCCAAGTTTCGTTCTCCTAGGTTGATGCATTCGTTTGCAGTAACAGTTTGAATTTCTAGGTTTCACTCTGTTTTCTCCTATATTGACAGATGCAGCTAGAACTCTAAATCAAACACGGTTTGTGCTAGCTTCTTGAAACTTGACAAAATACTGTAGTTCTACGTTCTATCTCTAAGGTTTGTTTCCTCTTGATGTAGCCTAATGCAGGGACTGGCGAATAACACTTTTATTGAAAGGGTTGCCAAACTTCCCAAAACTAGAGTCTTCTGAAATCTCAACATATATTTTTTTATCCAATCTTCATGAACTCTTTCGAGTAATGATCAGTACACCAATCCCACTTGGATGCTCAAGTTTCATTCTCCTACGTTGAAGCATTCGTTTGCAGTAACAGTTTGAATTTTTAGGTGTCATTCTGCTTTCTCCTATATTGACAAATGTAGTTCAAACTCTAAATCATACACGGTTTGGGCTAGCTTCTTGAAACTTGACACAATAAAGTAGTTCTACATTCTATCCCTAAGGTTTGTTTCCTCTTGATGTAGCCTTCAGCACAGACTGGCGAATAACACTTTCAATGAAAGGCGTTGTTAGGCTGCCAAAAAACTAGAGTCTCCTGAAATCTCAACACATATTTTTTTCCGACCTTAATGATACTTTCAAGTAATGAGCAGTACACCAATCAAACTTGGATGCCCAAGTTTCGTTCTCCTAGGTTGATGCATTCGTTTGCAGTAACAGTTTGAATTTCTATTTTTCACTCTGTTTTCTCCTATATTGACAGATGCAGCTAGAACTCTAAATCAAACACGGTTTGTGCTAGCTTCTTGAAACTTGACACAATAAAGTAGTTCTACGTTCTATCTCTAAGGTTTGTTTCCTCTTGATGTAGCCTAATGCAGGGACTGGCGAATAACACTTATATTGAAAGGGCTTGCCAAACTTTCAAAAAACTAGAGTCTCCTGAAATCTCAACATATATTTTTTCATCCAATCTTCATGATACATTCAAGTAATGATCAGTACACCATTCCCACTTGGATGCCCAAGTTTTGTTCTTCTAGGTTGAAGCATTCGTTTGCAGGAACAGTTTGAAGTTTTAGGTTTCACTCTGTTTTCTCCTATATTGACAGATGCATTTAGAACTTTAAATCAAACACGGTTTGTGCTAGCTACTTGAAACATGACACAATAAAGTAGTTCTACGTTCTATCCCTGAGGTTTGTTTCCTCTTGATGTAGCCTTAAGCAGAGACTGGCGAATAACACATTCAATGAAAGGCGTTGTAGGGTGCCAAAAAACTACAGTCTCCTGAAATCTCATCATATATTTTTTCTTCCGACCTTCATGATACTTTCAAGTAATGAGCAGTGCACCAATCAAACTTGGATGCCCAAGTTTCGTTCTCCTAGGTTGAAGCATTCGTTTGCAGGAACAGTTTGAATTTTTAGGTTTCACTCTGTTTTGTCCTATATTGACAGATGCAGTTCGAACTCTAAATCAAACACGGTTTGTGCTAGCTTCTTGAAACTTGACAAAATACTGTAGTTCTACGTTCTATCTCTAAGGTTTGTTTCCTCTTGATGTAGCCTAATGCAGGGACTGGCGAATAACACTTTTATTGAAAGGGGTTGCCAAACTTCCCAAAACTAGAGTCTTCTGAAATCTCAACATATATTTTTTTATCCAATCTTCATGATACTTTCGAGTAATGATCAGTACACCAATCCCACTTGGATGCTCAAGTTTCATTCTCCTACGTTGAAGCATTCGTTTGCAGTAACAGTTTGAATTTTTAGGTGTCATTCTGCTTTCTCCTATATTGACAAATATAGTTCAAACTCTAAATCATACACGGTTTGGGCTAGCTTCTTGAAACTTGACACAATAAAGTAGTTCTACATTCTATCCCTAAGGTTTGTTTCCTCTTGATGTAGCCTTCAGCACAGACTGGCGAATAACACTTTCAATGAAAGGCGTTGTTAGGCTGCCAAAAAACTAGAGTCTCCTGAAATCTCAACACATATTTTTTTCCGACCTTAATGATACTTTCAAGTAATGAGCAGTACACCAATCAAACTTGGATGCCCAAGTTTCGTTCTCCTAGGTAGATGCATTCGTTTGCAGTAACAGTATGAATTTCTAGGTTTCACTCTGTTTTCTCCTATATTGACAGATGCAGCTAGAACTCTAAATCAAACACGGTTTGTGCTAGCTTCTTGAAACATGACACAATAAAGTAGTTCTACGTTCTATCTCTAAGGTTTGTTTCCTCTTGATGTAGCCTAATGCAGGGACTGGAGAATAACACTTATATTGAAAGGGGTTGCCAAACTTTCAAAAAACTACAGTCTCCTGAAATCTCAACATATATTTTTTCATCCAATCTTCATGATACATTCAAGTAATAATCAGTACACCATTCCCACATGGATGCCCAAGTTTTGTTCTTCTAGGTTGAAGCATTCGTTTGCAGGAAAAGTTTGAAGTTTTAGGTTTCACTCTGTTTTCTCCTATATTGACAGATGCAGTTAGAATTTTAATCAAACACGGTTTGTGCTAGCTACTTGAAACATGACACAATAAAGTAGTTCTAAGTTCTATCCGAAGGTTTGTTTCCTCTTGATGTAGCCTTAAGCAGAGACTGGCAAATAACACATTCAATGAAAGGCGTTGTTAGGCTGCAAAAAACTACAGTCTCCTGAAATCTCATCATATATTTTTTCTTCCGACATTCATGATACTTTCAAGTAATGAGCAGTGCACCAATGAAACTTGGATGCCCAAGTTTCGTTCTCTTAGGTTGAAGCATTCGTTTGCAGGAACAGTTTGAATTTCTAGGTTTCACTCTGTTTTCTCCTATATTGACAGATGCAGCTAGAACTCTAAATCAAACACGGTTTGTGCTAGCTTCTTGAAACATGACACAATAAAGTAGTTCTACGTTCTATCTCTAAGGTTTGTTTCCTCTTGATGTAGCCTAATGCAGGGACTGGCGAATAACACTTATATTGAAAGGGGTTGCCAAACTTTCAAAAAACTAGAGTCTCCTGAAATCTCAACATATATTTTTTCATCCAATCTTCATGATACATTCAAGTAATGATCAGTACACCATTCCCACTTGGATGCCCAAGTTTTGTTCTTCTAGGTTGAAGCATTCGTTTGCAGGAACAGTTTGAATTTTTAGGTTTCACTCTGTTTTCTCCTATATTGACAGATGCAGTTAGAACTTTAAATCAAACACGGTTTGTGCTAGCTACTTGAAACATGACACAATAAAGTTGTTCTACGTTCTATCCCTAAGGTTTGTTTCCTCTTGATGTAGCCCTAAGCAGAGACTGGCGAATAACACATTCAATGAAAGGCGTTGTTAGGCTGCCAAAAAACTACAGTCTCCTGAAATCTCATCATATATTTTTTCTTCTGACCTTCATGATACTTTCAAGTAATGAGCAGTGCACCAATCAAACTTGGATGCCCAAGTTTCGTTCTCCTAGGTTGAAGCATTCGTTTGCAGGAACAGTTTGAATTTCTAGGTTTCACTCTGTTTTCTCCTATATTGACAGATGCAGCTAGAACTCTAAATCAAACATGGTTTGTGCTAGCTTCTTGAAACATGACACAATAAAGTAGTTCTACGTTCTATCTCTAAGGTTTGTTTCCTCTTGATGTAGCCTAATGCAGGGACTGGCGAATAACACTTTTATTGAAAGGGGTTGCCAAACTTCCCAAAACTAGAGTCTTCTGAAATCTCAACATATTTTTTTTTATCCAATCTTCATGATACTTTCGAGTAATGATCAGTACACCAATCCCACTTGGATGCTCAAGTTTCATTCTCCTACGTTGAAGCATTCGTTTGCAGTAACAGTTTGAATTTTTAGGTGTCATTCTGCTTTCTCCTATATTGACAAATGTAGTTCAAACTCTAAATCATACACGGTTTGGGCTAGCTTCTTGAAACTTGACACAATAAAGTAGTTCTACATTCTATCCCTAAGGTTTGTTTCCTCTTGATGTAGCCTTCAGCACAGACTGGCGAATAACACTTCCAATGAAAGGCGTTGTTAGGCTGCCAAAAAACTAGAGTCTCCTGAAATCTCAACACATATTTTTTTCCGACCTTAATGATACTTTCAAGTAATGAGCAGTACACCAATCAAACTTGGATGCCCAAGTTTCGTTCTCCTAGGTTGATGCATTCGTTTGCAGTAACAGTTTGAATTTCTAGGTTTCACTCTGTTTTCTCCTATATTGACAGATGCAGCTAGAACTCTAAATCAAACACGGTTTGTGCTAGCTTCTTGAAACATGACACAATAAAGTAGTTCTACGTTCTATCTCTAAGGTTTGTTTCCTCTTGATGTAGCCTAATGCAGGGACTGGCGAATAACACTTATATTGAAAGGGGTTGCCAAACTTTCAAAAAACTAGAGTCTCCTGAAATCTCAACATATATTTTTTCATCCAATCTTCATGATACATTCAAGTAATGATCAGTACACCATTCCCACTTGGATGCCCAAGTTTTGTTCTTCTAGGTTGAAGCATTCGTTTGCAGGAACAGTTTGAATTTTTAGGTTTCACTCTGTTTTCTCCTATATTGACAGATGCAGTTAGAACTTTAAATCAAACACGGTTTGTGCTAGCTACTTGAAACATGACACAATAAAGTAGTTCTACGTTCTATCCCTAAGGTTTGTTTCCTCTTGATGTAGCCTTAAGCAGAGACTGGCGAATAACACATTCAATGAAAGGCGTTGTTAGGCTGCCAAAAAACTACAGTCTCCTGAAATCTCATCATATATTTTTTCTTCTGACCTTCATGATACTTTCAAGTAATGAGCAGTGCACCAATCAAACTTGGATGCCCAAGTTTCGTTCTCCTAGGTTGAAGCATTCGTTTGCAGGAACAGTTTGAATTTCTAGGTTTCACTCTGTTTTCTCCTATATTGACAGATGCAGCTAGAACTCTAAATCAAACATGGTTTGTGCTAGCTTCTTGAAACATGACACAATAAAGTAGTTCTACGTTCTATCTCTAAGGTTTGTTTCCTCTTGATGTAGCCTAATGCAGGGACTGGCGAATAACATTTATATTGAAAGGGCTTGCCAAACTTTCAAAAAACTAGAGTCTCCTGAAATCTCAACATATATTTTTTCATCCAATCTTCATGATACATTCAAGTAATGATCAGTACACCATTCCCACTTGGATGCCCAAGTTTTGTTCTTCTAGGTTGAAGCATTCGTTTGCAGGAACAGTTTGAATTTTTTGGTTTCACTCTGTTTTCTCCTATATTGACAGATGCAGTTAGAACTTTAAATCAAACACGGTTTGTGCTAGCTACTTGAAACATGACACAATAAAGTAGTTCTACGTTCTATCCCTGAGGTTTGTTTCCTCTTGATGTAGCCTTAAGCAGAGACTGGCGAATAACACATTCAATGAAAGGCGTTGTTAGGCTGCCAAAAAACTACAGTCTCCTGAAATCTCATCATATATTTTTTCTTCCGACCTTCATGATACTTTCAAGTAATGAGCAGTGCACCAATCAAACTTGGATGCCCAAGTTTCGTTCTCCTAGGTTGAAGCATTCGTTTGCAGGAACAGTTTGAATTTTTAGGTTTCACTCTGTTTTGTCCTATATTGACAGATGCAGTTCGAACTCTAAATCAAACACGGTTTGTGCTAGCTTCTTGAAACTTGACAAAATACTGTAGTTCTACGTTCTATCTCTAAGGTTTGTTTCCTCTTGATGTAGCCTAATGCAGGGACTGGCGAATAACACTTTTATTGAAAGGGGTTGCCAAACTTCCCAAAACTAGAGTCTTCTGAAATCTCAACATATATTTTTTTATCCAATCTTCATGATACTTTCGAGTAATGATCAGTACACCAATCCCACTTGGATGCTCAAGTTTCATTCTCCTACGTTGAAGCATTCGTTTGCAGTAACAGTTTGAATTTTTAGGTTTCACTGTTTTCTTCAATATTGACAAATGTAGTTCAAACTCTAAATCATACACGGTTGGGCTAGCTTCTTGAAACTTGACACAATAAAGTAGTTCTACATTCTATCCCTAAGGTTTGTTTCCTCTTGATGTAGCCTTCAGCACAGACTGGCGAATAACACTTTCAATGAAAGGCGTTGTTAGGCTGCCAAGAAACTAGAGTCTCCTGAAATCTCAACACATATTTTTTTCCGACCTTAATGATACTTTCAAGTAATGAGCAGTACACCAATCAAACTTGGATGCCCAAGTTTCGTTCTCCTAGGTTGATGCATTCGTTTGCAGTAACAGTTTGAATTTCTAGGTTTCACTCTGTTTTCTCCTATATTGACAGATGCAGCTAGAACTCTAAATCAAACACGGTTTGTGCTAGCTTCTTGAAACTTGACACAATAAAGTAGTTCTACGTTCTATCTCTAAGGTTTGTTTCCTCATGATGTAGCCTAATGCAGGGACTGGCGAATAACACTTATATTGAAAGGGCTTGCCAAACTTTCAAAAAACTAGAGTCTCCTGAAATCTCAACATATATTTTTTCATCCAATCTTCATGATACATTCAAGTAATGATCAGTACACCATTCCCACTTGGATGCCCAAGTTTTGTTCTTCTAGGTTGAAGCATTCGTTTGCAGGAACAGTTTGAAGTTTTAGGTTTCACTCTGTTTTCTCCTATATTGACAGATGCAGTTAGAACTTTAAATCAAACACGGTTTCTGCTATCTACTTGAAACATGACACAATAAAGTAGTTCTACGTTCTATCCCTAAGGTTTGTTTCCTCTTGATGTACCCCTAAGCAGAGACTGGCGAATAACACATTCAATGAAAGGCGTTGTTAGGCTGCCAAAAAACTACAGTCTCCTGAAATCTCATCATATATTTTTTCTTCCGACCTTCATGATACTTTCAAGTAATGAGCAGTGCACCAATCAAACTTGGATTCCCAAGTTTCGTTCTCCTAGTTTGAAGCATTCGTTTGCAGGAACAGTTTGAATTTTTAGGTTTCACTCTGTTTTGTCCTATATTGACAGATGCAGTTCGAACTCTAAATCAAACACGGTTTGTGCTAGATTCTTGAAACTTGACAAAATACTGTAGTTCTACGTTCTATCTCTAAGGTTTGTTTCCTCTTGATGTAGCCTAATGCAGTTACTGGCGAATAACACTTTTATTGAAAGGGGTTGCCAAACTTCCAAAAACTAGAGTCTTCTGAAATCTCAACATATATTTTTGAATCCAATCTTCATGATACTTTAGAGTAATGATCAGTACACCAATCCCACTTGGATGCTCAAGTTTCATTCTCCTACGTTGAAGCATTCGTTTGCAGTAACAGTTTGAATTTTTAGGTTTCACTGTTTTCTTCTATATTGACAAATGTAGTTCAAACTCTAAATCATACACTGTTTGGGCTAGCTTCTTGAAACATGACACAATAAAGTAGTTCTACATTCTATCCCTAAGGTTTGTTTCCTCTTGATGTAGCCTTCAGCACAGACTGGCGAATAACACTTTCAATGAAAGGCGTTGTTAGGCTGCCAAAAAACAAGAGTCTCCTGAAATCTCAACACATATTTTTTTCCGACCTTAATGATACTTTCAAGTAATGAGCAGTACACCCATCAAACTTGGATGCCCAAGTTTCGTTCTCCTAGGTTGATGCATTCGTTTGCAGTTACAGTTTGAATTTCTAGGTTTCACTCTCTTTTCTCCTATATTGACAGATGCAGCTAGAACTCTAAATCAAACACGGTTTGTGCTAGCTTCTTGAAACTTGACACAATAAAGTAGTTCTACGTTCTATCTCTAAGGTTTGTTTCCTCTTGATGTAGCCTAATGCAGGGACTGGCGAATAACACTTATATTGAAAGGGGTTGCCAAACTTTCAAAAAACTAGAGTCTCCTGAAATCTCAACATATATTTTTTCATCCAATCTTCATGATACATTCAAGTAATGATCAGTACACCATTCCCACTTGGATGCCCAAGTTTTGTTCTTCTAGGTTGAAGCATTCGTTTGCAGGAACAGTTTGAATTTTTAGGTTTCACTCTGTTTTCTCCTATATTGACAAATGCAGTTAGAACTTTAAATCAAACACGGTTTGTGCTAGCTACTTGAAACATGACACAATAAAGTAGTTCTACGTTCTATCCCTGAGGTTTGTTTCCTCTTGATGTAGCCTTAAGCAGAGACTGGCGAATAACACATTCAATGAAAGGCGTTGTAGGGTGCCAAAAAACTACAGTCTCCTGAAATCTCATCATATATTTTTTCTTCCGACCTTCATGATACTTTCAAGTAATGAGCAGTGCACCAATCAAACTTGGATGCCCAAGTTTCGTTCTCCTAGGTTGAAGCATTCGTTTGCAGGAACAGTTTGAATTTTTAGGTTTCACTCTGTTTTGTCCTATATTGACAGATGCAGTTCGAACTCTAAATCAAACACGGTTTGTGCTAGCTTCTTGAAACTTGACAAAATACTGTAGTTCTACGTTCTATCTCTAAGGTTTGTTTCCTCTTGATGTAGCCTAATGCAGGGACTGGCGAATAACACTTTTATTGAAAGGGGTTGCCAAACTTCCCAAAACTAGAGTCTTCTGAAATCTCAACATATATTTTTTTATCCAATCTTCATGATACTTTCGAGTAATGATCAGTACACCAATCCCACTTGGATGCTCAAGTTTCATTCTCCTACGTTGAAGCATTCGTTTGCAGTAACAGTTTGAATTTTTAGGTGTCATTCTGCTTTCTCCTATATTGACAAATGTAGTTCAAACTCTAAATCATACACGGTTTGGGCTAGCTTCTTGAAACTTGACACAATAAAGTAGTTCTACATTCTATCCCTAAGGTTTGTTTCCTCTTGATGTAGCCTTCAGCACAGACTGGCGAATAACACTTTCAATGAAAGGCGTTGTTAGGCTGCCAAAAAACTAGAGTCTCCTGAAATCTCAACACATATTTTTTTCCGACCTTAATGATACTTTCAAGTAATGAGCAGTACACCAATCAAACTTGGATGCCCAAGTTTCGTTCTCCTAGGTTGATGCATTCGTTTGCAGTAACAGTTTGAATTTCTAGGTTTCACTCTGTTTTCTCCTATATTGACAGATGCAGCTAGAACTCTAAATCAAACACGGTTTGTGCTAGCTTCTTGAAACATGACACAATAAAGTAGTTCTACGTTCTATCTCTAAGGTTTGTTTCCTCTTGATGTAGCCTAATGCAGGGACTGGCGAATAACACTTATATTGAAAGGGGTTGCCAAACTTTCAAAAAACTAGAGTCTCCTGAAATCTCAACATATATTTTTTCATCCAATCTTCATGATACATTCAAGTAATGATCAGTACACCATTCCCACTTGGATGCCCAAGTTTTGTTCTTCTAGGTTGAAGCATTCGTTTGCAGGAACAGTTTGAATATTTAGGTTTCACTCTGTTTTCTCCTATATTGACAGATGCAGTTAGAACTTTAAATCAAACACGGTTTGTGCTAGCTACTTGAAACATGACACAATAAAGTAGTTCTACGTTCTATCCCTAAGGTTTGTTTCCTCTTGATGTAGCCTTAAGCAGAGACTGGCGAATAACACATTCAATGAAAGGCGTTGTTAGGCTGCCAAAAAACTACAGTCTCCTGAAATCTCATTATATATTTTTTCTTCTGACCTTCATGATACTTTCAAGTAATGAGCAGTGCACCAATCAAACTTGGATGCCCAAGTTTCGTTCTCCTAGGTTGAAGCATTCGTTTGCAGGAACAGTTTGAATTTCTAGGTTTCACTCTGTTTTCTCCTATATTGACAGATGCAGCTAGAACTCTAAATCAAACATGGTTTGTGCTAGCTTCTTGAAACATGACACAATAAAGTAGTTCTACGTTCTATCTCTAAGGTTTGTTTCCTCTTGATGTAGCCTAATGCAGGGACTGGCGAATAACACTTATATTGAAAGGGGTTGCCAAACTTTCAAAATCTAGAGTCTCCTGAAATCTCAACATATATTTTTTCATCCAATCTTCATGATACATTCAAGTAATGATCAGTACACCATTCCCACTTGGATGCCCAAGTTTTGTTCTTCTAGGTTGAAGCATTCGTTTGCAGGAACAGTTTGAATTTTTAGGTTTCACTCTGTTTTCTCCTATATTGACAGATGCAGTTAGAACTTTAAATCAAACACGGTTTGTGCTAGCTACTTGAAACATGACACAATAAAGTAGTTCTACGTTCTATCCCTAAGGTTTGTTTCCTCTTGATGTAGCCTTAAGCAGAGACTGGCGAATAACACATTCAATGAAAGGCGTTGTTAGGCTGCCAAAAAACTACAGTCTCCTGAAATCTCATCATATATTTTTTCTTCCGA
>NW_027517337.1:21-45206 GCF_048772815.1 Callospermophilus lateralis
TCACGTGCTCACTGTGTTGCAGGGACTGGCGAATAACACTTATATTGAAAGGGGTTGCCAAACTTTCAAAAAACTAGAGTCTCCTGAAATCTCAACATATATTTTTTCATCCAATCTTCATGATACATTCAAGTAATGATCAGTACACCATTCCACTTGGATGCCCAAGTTTTGTTCTTCTAGGTTGAAGCATTCGTTTGCAGGAACAGTTTGAATTTTTAGGTTTCACACTGTTTTCTCCTATATTGACAGATGCAGTTAGAACTTTAAATCAAACACGGTTTGTGCTAGCTACTTGAAACATGACACAATAAAGTAGTTCTACGTTCTATCCCTAAGGTTTGTTTCCTCTTGATGTAGCCTTAAGCAGAGACTGGCGAATAACACATTCAATGAAAGGCGTTGTTAGGCTGCCAAAAAACTACAGTCTCCTGAAATCTCATCATATATTTTTTCTTCCGACCTTCATGATACTTTCAAGTAATGAGCAGTGCACCAATCAAACTTGGATGCCCAAGTTTCGTTCTCCTAGGTTGAAGCATTCGTTTGCAGGAACAGTTTGAATTTTTAGGTTTCACTCTGTTTTGTCCTATATTGACAGATGCAGTTCGAACTCTAAATCAAACACGGTTTGTGCTAGCTTCTTGAAACTTGACAAAATACTGTAGTTCTACGTTCTATCTCTAAGGTTTGTTTCCTCTTGATGTAGCCTAATGCAGGGACTGGCGAATAACACTTTTATTGAAAGGGGTTGCCAAACTTCCCAAAACTAGAGTCTTCTGAAACCTCAACATATATTTTTTTATCCAATCTTCATGATACTTTCGAGTAATGATCAGTACACCAATCCCACTTGGATGCTCAAGTTTCCTTCTCCTACGTTGAAGCATTCATTTGCAGTAACAGTTTGAATTTTTAGGTTTCATTCTGCTTTCTCCTATATTGACAAATGTAGTTCAAACTCTATATCATACACGGTTTGGGCTAGCTTCTTGAAACTTGACACAATAAAGTAGTTCTACATTCTATCCCTAAGGTTTGTTTCCTCATGATGTAGCCTTCAGCACAGACTGGCGAATAACACTTTCAATGAAAGGCGTTGTTAGGCTGCCAAAAAACTAGAGTCTCCTGAAATCTCAACAGATATTTTTGTCCGACCTTAATGATACTTTCAAGTAATGAGCAGTACACCAATCAAACTTGGATGCCCAAGTTTCGTTCTCCTAGGTTGATGCATTCGTTTGCAGTAACAGTTTGAATTTCTAGGTTTCACTCTGTTTTCTCCTTTATTGACAGATGCAGCTAGAACTCTAAATCAAACACGGTTTGTGCTAGCTTCTTGAAACTTGACACAATAAAGTAGTTCTACGTTCTATCTCTAAGGTTTGTTTCCTCTTGATGTAGCCTAATGCAGGGACAGGCGAATAACACTTATATTGAAAGGGGTTGCCAAACTTTCAAAAACTAGAGTCTCCTGAAATCTCAACATATATTTTTTCATCCAATCTTCATGATACATTCAAGTAATGATCAGTACACCATTCCAACTTGGATGCCCAATTTTTGTTCTTCTAGGTTGAAGCATTCGTTTGTAGGAACAGTTTGAATTTTTAGGTTTCACTCTGTTTTCTCCTATATTGACAGATGCAGTTAGAACTTTAAATCAAACACGGTTTGTGCTAGCTACTTGAAACATGACACAATAAAGTAGTTCTACGTTCTATCCCTAAGGTTTGTTTCCTCTTGATGTACCCTTAAGCAGAGACTGGCGAATAACACATTCAATGAAAGGTGTTGTTAGGCTGCCAAAAAACTACAGTCTCCTGAAAACTCATCATATATTTTTTCTTCCGACCTTCATGATACTTTCAAGCAATGAGCAGTGCACCAATCAAACTTGGATGCCCAAGTTTCGTTCTCCTAGGTTGAAGCATTCGTTTGCAGGAACAGTTTGAATTTTTAGGTTTCACTCTGTTTTGTCCTATAATGACAGATGCAGTTAGAACTCTAAATCAAACACGGTTTGTGCTAGCTTCTTGAAACTTGACAAAATACTGTAGTTCTACGTTCTATCTCTAAGGTTTGTTTCCTCTTGATGTAGCCTAATGCAGTTACTGGCGAATAACACTTTTATTGAAAGGGGTTGCCAAACTTCCCAAAACTAGAGTCTTCTGAAATCTCAACATATATTTTTGCATCCAATCTTCATGATACTTTCAAGTAATGATCAGTACACCAATCCCACTTGGATGCTCAAGTTTCATTCTCCAACGTTGAAGCATTCGTTTGCAGTAACAGTTTTAATTTTTAGGTTTCACTGTTTTCTTCTATATTGACAAATGTAGTTCAAACTCTAAATCATACACGGTTTGGGCTAGCTTCTTGAAACTTGACACAATAAAGTAGTTCTACGTTCTATCCCTAAGGTTTGTTTCCTCTTGATGTACCCTTAAGCAGATACTGTCGAATAACACATTCGATGAAAGGTGTTGTTAGGCGGCCAAAAAACTACAGTCTCCTGAAATCTCATCATATATTTTTTCTTCCGACCTTCATGATACTTTCAAGTAATGAGCAGTGCACCAATCAAACTTGGATGCCCAAGTTTCGTTCTCCTAGGTTGAAGCATTCGTTTGCAGGCACAGTTTGAATTTTTAGGTTTCACTCTGTTTTGTCCTATATTGACAGATGCAGTTCGAACTCTAAATCAAACACGGTTTGTGCTAGCTTCTTGAAACTTGACAAAATACTGTAGTTCTACGTTCTATCTCTAAGGTTTGTTTCCTCTTGATGTAGCCTAATGCAGGGACTGGCGAACAACACTTTTATTGAAAGGGGTTGCCAAACTTTCAAAAAACTAGAGTCTTCTGAAATCTCAACATATATTTTTTTATCCAATCTTCATGATACTTTCGAGTAATGATCAGTACACCATTCCCACTTGGATGCCCAAGTTTTGTTCTTCTAGGTTGAAGCATTCGTTTGCAGGAACAGTTTGAATTTTTAGGTTTCACTCTGTTTTCTCCTATATTGACAGATGCAGTTAGAACTTTAAATCAAACACGGTTTGTGCTAGCTACTTGAAACATGACACAATAAAGTAGTTCTACGTTCTATCCCTAAGGTTTGTTTCCTCTTGATGTACCCTTAAGCAGAGACTGGCGAATAACACATTCAATGAAAGGCGTTGTTAGGCTGCCAGAAAACTACAGTCTCCTGAAATCTCATCATATATTTTTTCTTCCGACCTTCATGATACTTTCAAGTAATGAGCAGTGCACCAATCAAACTTGGATGCCCAAGTTTCGTTCTCCTGGGTTGAAGCATTCGTTTGCAGGAACAGTTTGAATTTTTAGGTTTCACTTTGTTTGTCCTATATTGACAGATGCAGTTCGAACTCTAAATCCAACACGGTTTGTGCTAGCTTCTTGAAACTTGACAAAATACTGTAGTTCTACGTTCTATCTCTAAGGTTTGTTTCCTCTTGATGTAGCCTAATGCAGGGACTGGCGAATAACACTTTTATTGAAAGGGGTTGCCAAACTTCCCAAAACTAGAGTCTTCTGAAATCTCAACATATATTTTTTTATCCAATCTTCATGATACTTTCGAGTAATGATCAGTACACCAATCCCACTTGGATGCTCAAGTTTCCTTCTCCTACGTTGAAGCATTCATTTGCAGTAACAGTTTGAATTTTTAGGTTTCATTCTGCTTTCTCCTATATTGACAAATGTAGTTCAAACTCTAAATCATACACGGTTTGGGCTAGCTTCTTGAAACTTGACACAATAAAGTAGTTCTACATTCTATCCCTAAGGTTTGTTTCCTCTTGATGTAGCCTTCAGCACAGACTGGCGAATAACACTTTCAATGAAAGGCGTTGTTAGGCTGCCAAAAAACTAGAGTCTCCTGAAATCTCAACACATATTTTTTTCCGACCTTAATGATACTTTCAAGTAATGAGCAGTACACCAATCAAACTTGGATGCCCAAGTTTCGTTCTCCTAGGTTGATGCATTCGTTTGCAGTAACAGTTTGAATTTCTAGGTTTCACTCTGTTTTCTCCTATATTGACAGATGCAGCTAGAACTCTAAATCAAACACCGTTTGTGCTAGCTTCTTGAAACTTGACACAATAAAGTAGTTCTACGTTCTATCTCTAAGGTTTGTTTCCTCTTGATGTAGCCTAATGCAAGTACTGGCGAATAACACTTATATTGAAAGGGGTTGCCAAACTTTCAAAAAACTAGAGTCTCCTGAAATCTCAACATATATTTTTTCATCCAATCTTCATGATACATTCAAGTAACTATCAGTACACCATTCCCACTTGGATGCCCAAGTTTTGTTCTTCTAGGTTGAAGCATTCGTTTGCAGGAACAGTTTGAATTTTTAGGTTTCACACTGTTTTCTCCTATATTGACAGATGCAGTTAGAACTTTAAATCAAACACGGTTTGTGCTAGCTACTTGAAACATGACACAATAAAGTAGTTCTACGTTCTATCCCTAAGGTTTGTTTCCTCTTGATGTACCCTTAAGCAGAGACTGGCGAATAACACATTCAATGAAAGGCGTTGTTAGGCTGCCAAAAAACTACAGTCTCCTGAAATCTCATCATATATTTTTTCTTCCGACCTTCATGATACTTTCAAGTAATGAGCAGTGCACCAATCAAACTTGGATGCCCAAGTTTCGTTCTCCTAGTTTGAAGCATTCGTTTGCAGGAACAGTTTGAAATTTTAGGTTTCACTCTGTTTTGTCCTATATTGACAGATGCAGTTCGAACTCTAAATCAAACACGGTTTGTGCTAGCTTCTTGAAACTTGACAAAATACTGTAGTTCTACGTTCTATCTCTAAGGTTTGTTTCCTCTTGATGTAGCCTAATGCAGGGACTGGCGAATTACACTTTTATTTAAAGGGGTTGCCAAACTTCCCAAAACTAGAGTCTTCTGAAATCTCAACATATATTTTTTTATCCAATCTTCATGATACTTTCGAGTAATGATCAGTACACCAATCCCACTTGGATGCTCAAGTTTCCTTCTCCTACGTTGAAGCATTCGTTTGCAGTAACAGTTTTGAATTTTTAGGTTTCATTCTGCTTTCTCCTATATTGACAAATGTTGTTCAAACTCTAAATCATATACGGTTTGGGCTAGCTTCTTGAAACTTGACACAATAAAGTAGTTCTACATTCTATCCCTAAGGTTTGTTTCCTCTTGATGTAGCCTTCAGCACAGACTGGCGAATAACACTTTCAATGAAAGGCGTTTTTAGGCTGCCAAAAAAATAGAGTCTCCTGAAATCTCAACACATATTTTTTTCCGACCTTAATGATACTTTCAAGTAATGAGCAGTACACCAATCAAACTTGGATGCCCAAGTTTCGTTCTCCTAGTTTGATGCATTCGTTTGCAGTAACAGTTTGAATTTCTACGTTTCACTCTGTTTTCTCCTATATTGACAGATGCAGCTAGAACTCTAAATCAAACACGGTTTGTGCTAGCTTCTTGAAACTTGACACAATAAAGTAGTTCTACGTTCTATCTCTAAGGTTTGTTTCCTCTTGATGTAGCCTAATGCAGGGACTGGCGAATAACACTTATATTGAAAGGGGTTGCCAAACTTTCAAAAAACTAGAGTCTCCTGAAATCTCAACATATATTTTTTCATCCAATCTTCATGATACATTCCAAGTAATGATCAGTACACCATTCCCACTTGGATGCCCAAGTTTTGTTCTTCTAGGTTGAAGCATTCGTTTGCAGGAACAGTTTGAATTTTTAGGTTTCACTCTGTTTTCTCCTATATTGACAGATGCAGTTAGAACTTTAAATCAAACACGGTTTGTGCTGGCTACTTGAAACATGACACAATAAAGTAGTTCTACGTTCTATCCCTAAGGTTTGTTTCCTCTTGATGTAGCCTTAAGCAGAGACTGGTAATAACACATTCAATGAAAGGCGTTGTTAGGCTGCCAAAAAACTATAGTCTCCTGAAATCTCATCATATATTTTTTCTTCCGAACTTCTTGATACTTTCAAGTAATGAGCAGTGCACCAATCAAACTTGGATGCCCAAGTTTCGTTCTCCTAGGTTGAAGCATTCGTTTGCAGGAACAGTTTGAATTTTTAGGTTTCACTCTGTTTTGTCCTATATTGACAGATGCAGTTCGAACTCTACATCAAACACGGTTTGTGCTAGCTTCTTGAAACTTGACAAAATACTGTAGTTCTACGTTCTATCTCTAAGGTTTGTTTCCTCTTGATGTAGCCTAATGCAGGGACTGGCGAATAACACTTTTATTGAAAGGGGTTGAAAACTTCCAAAAACTAGAGTCTTCTGAAATCTCAACACATATTTTTTCATCCAATCTTCATGATACTTTCAAGTAATGATCAGTACACCAATCCCACTTGGATGCTCAAGTTTCATTCTCCTACATTGAAGCATTCGTTTGCAGGAACAGTTTGAATTTTTAGGTTTCACTCTGTTTTCCTCCTATATTGACAAATGTAGTTCAAACTCTAAATCATACACGGTTTGGGCTAGCTTCTTGAAACTTGACACAATAAAGTAGTTCTACATTCTATCCCTAAGGTTTGTTTCCTCTTGATGTAGCCTTCAGCACAGACTGGCGAATAACACTTTCAATGAAAGGCGTTGTTAGGCTGCCAAAAAACTAGAGTCTCCTGAAATCTCAACACATATTTTTTTTCCGACCTTAATGATACTTTCAAGTAATGAGCAGTACACCAATCAAACTTGGATGCCCAAGTTTTGTTCTTCTAGGTTGAAGCATTCGTTTGCAGGAACAGTTTGAATTTTTAGGTTTCACTCTGTTTTCTCCTATATTGACAGATGCAGTTAGAACTTTAAATCAAACACGGTTTGTGCTAGCTACTTGAAACATGACACCATAAAGTAGTTCTACGTTCTATCCCTAAGGTTTGTTTCCTCTTGATGTAGCCTTAAGCAGAGACTGGCGAATAACACATTCAATGAAAGGCGTTGTTAGGCTGCCAAAAAACTACAGTCTCCTGAAATCTCATCATATATTTTTTCTTCCGACCTTCATGATACTTTCAAGTAATGAGCAGTGCACCAATCAAACTTGGATGCCCAAGTTTCGTTCTCCTAGGTTGAAGCATTCGTTTGCAGGAACAGTTTGAATTTTTAGGTTTCACTCTGTTTTGTCCTATATTGACAGATGCAGTTCGAACTCTAAATCAAACACGGTTTGTGCTAGCTTCTTGAAACTTGACAAAATAATGTAGTTCTACGTTCTATCTCTAAGGTTTGTTTCCTCTTGATGTAGCCTAATGCAGGGACTGGCGAATAACACTTTTATTGAAAGGGGTTGCCAAACTTCCCAAAACTAGAGTCTTCTGAAATCTCAACACATATTTTTTTATCCAATCTTCATGATACTTCGAGTAATGATCAGTACACCAATCCCACTTGGATGCCCAATTTCCTTCTCCTACGTTGAAGCATTCGTTTGCAGTAACAGTTTGAATTTTTTGGTTTCATTCTGCTTTCTCCTATATTGACAAATGTAGTTCAAACTCTAAATCATACACGGTTTGGGCTAGCTTCTTGAAACTTGACACAATAAAGTAGTTCTACATTCTATCCCTAAGGTTTGTTTCCTCTTGATGTAGCCTTCAGCACAGACTGGCGAATAACACTTTCAATGAAAGGCGTTGTTAGGCTGCCAAAAATCTAGAGTCTCCTGAAATCTCAACACATATTTTTTTCCGACCTTAATGATACTTTCAAGTAATGAGCAGTACACCAATCAAACTTGGATGCTCAAGTTTCGTTCTCCTAGGTTGATGCATTCGTTTGCAGTAACAGTTTGAATTTCTAGGTTTCACTCTGTTTTCTCCTATATTGACAGATGCAGCTAGAACTCTAAATCAAACACGGTTTGTGCTAGCTTCTTGAAACTTGACACAATAAAGTAGTTCTACGTTCTATCTCTAAGGTTTGTTTCCTCTTGATGTAGCCTAATGCAGGGACTGGCGAATAACACTTATATTGAAAGGGGTTGCCAAACTTTCAAAAAACTAGAGTCTCCTGAAATCTCAACATATATTTTTTCATCCAATCTTCATGATACATTCAAGTAATGATCAGTACACCATTCCCACTTGGATGCCCAAGTTTTGTTCTTCTAGGTTGAAGCATTCGTTTGCAGGAACAGTTTGAATTTTTAGGTTTCACTCTGTTTTCTCCTATATTGACAGATGCAGTTAGAACCTTAAATCAAACACGGTTTGTGCTAGCTACTTGAAACATGACACAATAAAGTAGTTCTACGTTCTATCCCTAAGGTTTGTTTCCTCTTGATGTAGCCTTAAGCAGAGACTGGCGAATAACACATTCAATGAAAGGCGTTGTTAGGCTGCCAAAAAATTACAGTCTCCTGAAATCTCATCATATATTTTTTCTTCCGACCTTCATGATACTTTCAAGTAATGAGCAGTGCACCAATCAAACTTGGATGCCCAAGTTTCAATCTCCTAGGTTGAAGCATTCGTTTGCAGGAACAGTTTGAATTTTTAGGTTTCACTCTGTTTTGCCCTATATTGACAGATGCAGTTCGAACTCTAAATCAAACACGGTTTGTGCTAGCTTCTTGAAACTTGACAAAATACTGTAGTTCTACGTTCTATCTCTAAGGTTTGTTTCCTCTTGATGTAGCCTAATGGAGTTACTGGCGAATAACACTTTTATTGAAAGGGGTTGCCAAACTTCCCAAAACTAGAGTCTTCTGAAATCTCAACATATATTTTTGCATCCAATCTTCATGATACTTTCAAGTAATGATCAGTACACCAATCCCACTTGGATGCTCAAGTTTCATTCTCCTACGTTGAAGCATTCGTTTGCACTAACAGTTTTAATTTTTAGGTTTCACTGCTTTCTCCTATATTGACAAATGTAGTTCAAACTCTAAATCATACACGGTTTGGGCTAGCTTCTTGAAACTTGACACAATAAAGTAGTTCTACATTCTATCCCTAAGGTTTGTTTCCTCTTGATGTAGCCTTCAGCACAGACTGGCGAATAACACTTTCAATGAAAGGCGTTGTTAGGCTGCCAAAAAACTAGAGTCTCCTGAAATCTCAACACATATTTTTTTCCGACCTTAATGATACTTTCAAGTAATGAGCAGTACACCAATCAAACTTGGATGCCCAAGTTTCGTTCTCCTAGTTTGATGCATTCGTTTGCAGTAACAGTTTGAATTTCTACGTTTCACTCTGTTTTCTCCTATATTGACAGATGCAGCTAGAACTCTAATTCAAACATGGTTTGTGCTAGCTTCTTGAAACTTGACACAATAAAGTAGTTCTACGTTCTATCTCTAAGGTTTGTTTCCTCTTGATGTAGCCTAATGCAGGGACTGGCGAATAACACTTATATTGAAAGGGGTTGCCAAACTTTCAAAAAACTAGAGTCTCCTGAAATCTCAACATATATTTTTTCATCCAATCTTCATGATACATTCAAGTAATGATCAGTACACCATTCCCACTTGGATGCCCAAGTTTTGTTCTTCTAGGTTGAAGCATTCGTTTGCAGGAACAGTTTGAATTTTTAGGTTTCACTCTGTTTTCTCCTATATTGACAGATGCAGTTAGAACTTTAAATCAAACACGGTTTGTGCTGGCTACTTGAAACATGACACAATAAAGTAGTTCTACGTTCTATCCCTAAGGTTTGTTTCCTCTTGATGTAGCCTTAAGCAGAGACTGGCGAATAACACATTCAATGAAAGGCGTTGTTAGGCTGCCAAAAAACTACAGTCTCCTGAAATCTCATCATATATTTTTTCTTCCGATCTTCATGATACTTTCAAGTAATGAGCAGTGCACCAATCAAACTTGGATGCCCAAGTTTCGTTCTCCTAGGTTGAAGCATTCGTTTGCAGGAACAGTTTGAATTTTTAGGTTTCACTCTGTTTTGTCCTATATTGACAGATGCAGTTCGAACTCTAAATCAAACACGGTTTGTGCTAGCTTCTTGAAACTTGACAAAATACTGTAGTTCTACGTTCTATCTCTAAGGTTTGTTTCCTCTTGATGTAGCCTAATGCAGGGACTGGCGAATAACACTTTTATTGAAAGGGGTTGCCAAACTTCCCAAAACTAGAGTCTTCTGAAATCTCAACATATATTTTTTTATCCAATCTTCATGATACTTTCGAGTAATGATCAGTACACCAATCCCACTTGGATGCTCAAGTTTCATTCTCCTACGTTGAAGCATTCGTTTGCAGTAACAGTTTGAATTTTTAGGTTTCATTCTGCTTTCTCCTATATTGACAAATGTAGTTCAAACTCTAAATCATACACGGTTTGGGCTAGCTTCTTGAAACTTGACACAATAAAGTAGTTCTACATTCTATCCCTAAGGTTTGTTTCCTCTTGATGTAGCCTTCAGCACAGACTGGCGAATAACACTTTCAATGAAAGGCGTTGTTAGGCTGCCAAAAAACTAGAGTCTCCTGAAATCTCAACACATATTTTTTTCCGACCTTAATGATACTTTCAAGTAATGAGCATTACACCAATCAAACTTGGATGCCCAAGTTTCGTTCTCCTAGGTTGATGCATTCGTTTGCAGTTACAGTTTGAATTTCTAGGTTTCACTCTGTTTTCTCCTATATTGACAGATGCAGCTAGAACTCTAAATCAAACACGGTTGGTGCTAGCTTCTTGAAACTTGACACAATAAAGTAGTTCTACGTTCTATCTCTAAGGTTTGTTTCCTCTTGATGTAGCCTAATGCAGGGACTGGCGAATAACACTTATATTGAAAGGGGTTGCCAAACTTTCAAAAAACTAGAGTCTCCTGAAATCTCAACATATATTTTTTCATCCAATCTTCATGATACATTCAAGTAATGATCAGTACACCATTCCCACTTGGATGCCCAAGTTTTGTTCTTCTAGGTTGAAGCATTCGTTTGCAGGAACAGTTTGAATTTTTAGGTTTCACTCTGTTTTCTCCTATATTGACAGATGCAGTTAGAACTTTAAATCAAACACGGTTTGTGCTAGCTACTTGAAACATGACACAATAAAGTAGTTCTACGTTCTATCCCTAAGGTTTGTTTCCTCTTGATGTAGCCTTAAGCAGAGACTGGCGAATAACACATTCAATGAAAGGCGTTGTTAGGCTGCCAAAAAACTACAGTCTCCTGAAATCTCATCATATATTTTTTCTTCTGACCTTCATGATACTTTCAAGTAATGAGCAGTGCACCAATCAAACTTGGATGCCCAAGTTTCGTTCTAATAGGTTGAAGCATTCGTTTGCAGGAACAGTTTGAGTTTTTAGGTTTCACTCTGTTTTGTCCTATATTGACAGATGCAGTTCGAACGCTAAATCAAACACGGTTTGTGCTAGCTTCTTGAAACTTGACAAAATACTGTAGTTCTACGTTCTATCTCTAAGGTTTGTTTCCTCTTGATGTAGCCTAATGCAGGGACTGGCGAATAACACTTTTATTGAAATGGGTTGCCAAACTTCCCAAAACTAGAGTCTTCTGAAATCTCAACATATATTTTTGCATCCAATCTTCATGATACTTTCGAGTAATGATCAGTACACCAATCCCACTTGGATGCTCAAGTTTCATTCTCCTACGTTGAAGCATTCGTTTGCAGTAACAGTTTGAATTTTTAGGTTTCACTGTTTTCTTCTATATTGACAAATGTAGTTCAAACTCTAAATCATACACGGTTTGGGCTAGCTTCTTGAAACTTGACACAATAAAGTAGTTCTACATTCTATCCCTAAGGTTTGTTTCCTCTTGATGTAGCCTTCAGCACAGACTGGCGAATAACACATTCAATGAAAGGCGTTGTTAGGCTGCCAAAAAACTACAGTCTCCTGAAATCTCATCATATATTTTTTCTTCCGACCTTCATGATACTTTCAAGTAATGAGCAGTGCACCAATCAAACTTGGATGCCCAAGTTTCGTTCTCCTAGGTTGAAGCATTCGTTTGCAGGAACAGTTTGAATTTTTAGGTTTCACTCTGTTTTGTCCTATATTGACAGATGCAGTTCAAACACTAAATCAAACACGGTTTGTGCTAGCTTCTGGAAACTTGACAAAATACTGTAGTTCTACGTTCTATCTCTAAGGTTTGTTTCCTCTTGATGTAGCCTAATGCAGGGACTGGCGAATAACACTTTTATTGAAAGGGGTTGCCAAACTTCTCAAAACTAGAGTCTTCTGAAATCTCAACATATATTTTTGCATCCAATCTTCATGATACTTTCGAGTAATGATCAGTACACCAATCCCACTTGGATGCTCAAGTTTCATTCTCCTACGTTGAAGCATTCGTTTGCAGTAACAGTTTTAATTTTTAGGTTTCACTGTTTTCTTCTATATTGACAAATGTAGTTCAAACTCTAAATCATACACGGTTTGGGCTAGCTTCTTGAAACTTGACACAATAAAGTAGTTCTACATTCTATCCCTAAGGTTTGTTTCCTCTTGATGTAGCCTTCAGCACAGACTGGCGAATAACACTTTCAATGAAAGGCGTTGTTAGGCTGCCAAAAAACTAGAGTCTCCTGAAATCTCAACACATATTTTTTTCCGACCTTAATGATACTTTCAAGTAATGAGCAGTACACCAATCAAACTTGGATGCCCAAGTTTCGTTCTCCTAGGTTGATGCATTCGTTTGCAGTTATAGTTTGAATTTCTAGGTTTCACTCTCTTTTCTCCTATATTGACAGATGCAGCTAGAACTCTAAATCAAACACGGTTGGTGCTAGCTTCTTGAAACTTGACACAATAAAGTAGTTCTACGTTCTATCTCTAAGGTTTGTTTCCTCTTGATGTAGCCTAATGCAGGGACTGGCGAATAACACTTATATTGAAAGGGGTTGCCAAACTTTCAAAAAACTAGAGTCTCCTGAAATCTCAACATATATTTTTTCATCCAATCTTCATGATACATTCAAGTAATGATCAGTACACCATTCCCACATGGATGCCCAAGTTTTGTTCTTCTAGGTTGAAGCATTCGTTTGCAGGAACAGTTTGAATTTTTAGGTTTCACTCTGTTTTCTCCTATATTGACAGATGCAGTTAGAACTTTAAATCAAACACGGTTTGTGCTAGCTACTTGAAACATGACACAATAAAGTAGTTCTACGTTCTATCCCTAAGGTTTGTTTCCTCTTGATGTAGCCTTAAGCAGAGACTGGCGAATAACACATTCAATGAAAGGCGTTGTTAGGCTGCCAAAAAATACAGTCTCCTGAAATCTCATCATATATTTTTTCTTCCACCTTCATGATACTTTCAAGTAATGAGCAGTGCACCAAACAAACTGGGATGCCCAAGTTTCGTTCTCCTAGGTTGAAGCATTCTTTTGCAAGATCAGTTTGAATTTTTAGGTTTCACTCTGTTTTGTCCTATATTGACAGATGCAGTTCGAACTCTAAATCAAACACGGTTTGTGCTAGCTTCTTGAAACTTGACAAAATACTGTAGTTCTACGTTCTATCTCTAAGGTTTGTTTCCTCTTGATGTAGCCTAATGCAGTTACTGGCGAATAACACTTTTATTGAAAGGGGTTGCCAAACTTCCAAAAACTAGAGTCTTCTGAAATCTCAACATATATTTTTGCATCCAATCTTCATGATACTTTCAAGTAATGATCAGTACACCAATCCCACTTGGATGCTCAAGTTTCATTCTCCTACGTTGAAGCATTCGTTTGCAGTAACAGTTTTAATTTTTAGGTTTCACTGTTTTCTTCTATATTGACAAATGTAGTTCAAACTCTAAATCATACACGGTTTGGGCTAGCTTCTTGAAACTTGACACAATAAAGTAGTTCTACATTCTATCCCTAAGGTTTGTTTCCTCTTGATGTAGCCTTCAGCTCAGACTGGCGAATAACACTTTCAATGAAAGGCGTTGTTAGGCTGCCAAAAAACTAGAGTCTCCTGAAATCACAACACATATTTTTTTCCGACCTTAATGATACTTTCAAGTAATGAGCAGTACACCAATAAAACTTGGATGCCCAAGTTTCGTTCTCCTAGGTTGATGCATTCGTTTGCAGGTACAGTTTGAATTTCTAGGTTTCACTCTATTTTCTCCTATATTGACATGTGCAGCTAGAACTCTAAATCAAACACGGTTTGTGCTAGCTTCTTGAAACTTGACACAATAAAGTAGTTCTACGTTCTATCTCTAAGGTTTGTTTCCTCTTGATGTAGCCTAATGCAGAGACTGGCGAATAACACTTATATTGAAAGGGGTTGCCAAACTTTCAAAAAACTAGAGTCTCCTGAAATCTCAACATATATTTTTTCATCCAATCTTCATGATACATTCAAGTAATGATCAGTACACCATTTCCACTTGGACGCCCAAGTTTGTTCTTCTAGGTTGAAGCATTCGTTTGCAGGAACAGTTTTAATTTTTAGGTTTCACTCTGTTTTCTCCTATATTGACAGATGCAGTTAGAACTTTAAATCAAACACGGTTTGTGCTAGCTACTTGAAACATGACACAATAAAGTAGTTCTACGTTCTATCCCGAAGGTTTGTTTCCTCTTGATGTAGCCTTAAGCAGAGACTGGCGAATAACACATTCAATGAAAGGCGTTGTTAGGCTGCCAAAAAACTACAGTCTCCTGAAATCTCATCATATATTTTTTCTATCGACCTTCATGATACTTTCAAGTAATGAGCAGTGCACCAATCAAACTTGGATGCCCAAGTTTCGTTCTCCTAGGTTGAAGCATTCGTTTGCAGGAACAGTTTGAATTTTTAGGCTTCACTCTGTTTTGTCCTATATTGACAGATGCAGTTCGAACTCTAAATCAAACACGGTTTGTGCTAGCTTCTTGAAACTTGACAAAATACTGTAGTTCTACGTTCTATCTCTAAGGTTTGTTTCCTCTTGATGTAGCCTAATGCAGGGACTGGCGAATAACACTTTTATTGAAAGGGGTTGCCAAACTTCCCAAAACTAGAGTCTTCTGAAATCTCAACATATTTTTTTATCCAATCTTCATGATACTTTCGAGTAATGATCAGTACACCAATCCCACTTGGATGCTCAAGTTTCATTCTCCTACGTTGAAGCATTCGTTTGCAGTAACAGTTTGAATTTTTAGGTTTCATTCTGCTTTCTCCTATATTGACAAATATAGTTCAAACTCTAAATCATACACGGTTTGGGCTAGCTTCTTGAAACTTGACACAATAAAGTAGTTCTACATTCTATCCCTAAGGTTTGTTTCCTCTTGATGTAGCCTTCAGCACAGACTGGCGAATAACACTTTCAATGAAAGGCGTTGTTAGGCTGCCAAAAAACTAGAGTCTCCTGAAATCTCAACACATATTTTTTTCCGACCTTAATGATACTTTCAAGTAATGAGCAGTACACCAATCAAACTTGGATGCCCAAGTTTCGTTCTCCTAGGTTGATGCATTCGTTTGCAGTTACAGTTTGAATTTCTAGGTTTCACTCTCTTTTCTCTTATATTGACAGATGCAGCTAGAACTCTAAATCAAACACGGTTTGTGCTAGCTTCTTGAAACTTGACACGATAAAGTAGTTCTACGTTCTATCTCTAAGGTTTGTTTCCTCTTGATGTAGCCTAATGCAGGGACTGGCGAATAACACTTATATTGAAAGGGGTTGCCAAACTTTCAAAAAACTAGAGTCTCCTGAAATCTCAACATATATTTTTTCATCCAATCTTCATGATACATTCAAGTAATGATCAGTACACCATTCCCACTTGGATGCCAAAGTTTTGTTCTTCTAGGTTGAAGCATTCGTTTGCAGGAACAGTTTGAATTTTTAGGTTTCACTCTGTTTTCTCCTATATTGACAGATGCAGTTAGAACTTTAAATCAAACACGGTTTGTGCTAGCTACTTGAAACATGACACAATAAAGTAGTTCTACATTCTATCCCTAAGGTTTGTTTCCTCTTGATGTAGTTTTAAGCAGAGACTGGCGAATAACACATTCAATGAAGGCGTTGTTAGGCTGCCAAAAAACTACAGTCTCCTGAAATCTCATCATATATTTTTCTTCCGACCTTCATGATACTTTCAAGTAATGAGCAGTGCACCAATCAAACTTGGATGCCCAAGTTTCGTTCTCCTAGGTTGAAGCATTCGTTTGCAGGAACAGTTTGAATTTTTAGGTTTCACTCTGTTTTGTCCTATATTGACAGATGCAGTTCGAACTCTAAATCAAACACGGTTTGTGCTAGCTTCTTGAAACTTGACAAAATACTGTAGTTCTACGTTCTATCTCTAAGGTTTGTTTCCTCTTGATGTAGCCTAATGCAGTTACTGGCGAATAACACTTTTATTGAAAGGGGTTGCCAAACTTCCAAAAACTAGAGTCTTCTGAAATCTCAACATATATTTTTGCATCCAATCTTCATGATACTTTCAAGTAATGATCAGTACACCAATCCCACTTGGATGCTCAAGTTTCATTCTCCTACGTTGAAGCATTCGTTTGCAGTAACAGTTTTAATTTTTAGGTTTCACTATTCTATATTGACAAATGTAGTTCAAACTCTAAATCATACACGGTTTGGGCTAGCTTCTTGAAACTTGACACAATAAAGTAGTTCTACATTCTATCCCTAAGGTTTGTTTCCTCTTGATGTAGCCTTCAGCACAGACTGGCGAATAACACTTTCAATGAAAGGCGTTGTTAGGCTGCCAAAAAACTAGAGTCTCCTGAAATCACAACACATACTTTTTTCCGACCTTAATGATACTTTCAAGTAATGAGCAGTACACCAATAAAACTTGGATGCCCAAGTTTCGTTCTCCTAGGTTGATGCATTCGTTTGCAGTTACAGTTTGAATTTCTAGTTTCACTCTGTTTTCTCCTATATTGACAGATGCAGCTAGAACTCTAAATCAAACACGGTTTGTGCTAGCTTCTTGAAATTTGACACGATAAAGTAGTTCTACGTTCTATCTCTAAGGTTTGTTTCCTCTTGATGTAGCCTAATGCAGGGACTGGCGAATAACACTTATATTGAAAGGGGTTGCCAAACTTTCAAAAACTAGAGTCTCCTGAAATCTCAACATATATTTTTCATCCAATCTTCATGATACATTCAAGTAATGATCAGTACACCATTTCCACTTGGACGCCCAAGTTTTGTTCTTCTAGGTTGAAGCATTCGTTTGCAGGAACAGTTTGAATTTTTAGGTTTCACTCTGTTTTCTCCTATATTGACAGATGCAGTTAGAACTTTAAATCAAACACGGTTTGTGCTAGCTACTTGAAACATGACACAATAAAGTAGTTCTACGTTCTATCCCTAAGGTTTGTTTCCTCTTGATGTAGTTTTAAGCAGAGACTGGCGAATAACACATTCAATGAAAGGCGTTGTTAGGCTGCCAAAAAACTACAGTCTCCTGAAATCTCATCATATATTTTTTCTTCCGACCTTCATGATACTTTCAAGTAATGAGCAGTGCACCAATCAAACTTGGATGCCCAAGTTTCGTTCTCCTAGGTTGAAGCATTCGTTTGCAGGAACAGTTTGAATTTTTAGGTTTCACTCTGTTTTGTCCTATATTGACAGATGCAGTTCGAACTCTAAATCAAACACGGTTTGTGCTAGCTTCTTGAAACTTGACAAAATACTGTAGTTCTACGTTCTATCTCTAAGGTTTGTTTCCTCTTGATGTAGTCTAATGCAGTTACTGGCGAATAACACTTTTATTGAAAGGGGTTGCCAAACTTCCAAAAACTAGAGTCTTCTGAAATCTCAACAT
This sequence comes from Callospermophilus lateralis, assembly GCF_048772815.1. NCBI lineage: Eukaryota > Metazoa > Chordata > Mammalia > Rodentia > Sciuridae > Callospermophilus > Callospermophilus lateralis. The sequence continues at coordinate 17,853 of NW_027517337.1, forward strand.
ATATTTTTGCATCCAATCTTCATGATACTTTCAAGTAATGATCAGTACACCAATCCCACTTGGATGCTCAAGTTTCATTCTCCTACGTTGAAGCATTCGTTTGCAGTAACAGTTTTAATTTTTAGGTTTCACTGTTTCTTCTATATTGACAAATATAGTTCAAACTCTAAATCATACACGGTTTGGGCTAGCTTCTTGAAACTTGACACAATAAAGTAGTTCTACATTCTATCCCTAAGGTTTGTTTCCTCTTGATGTAGCCTTCAGCACAGACTGGCGAATAACACTTTCAATGAAAGGCGTTGTTAGGCTGCCAAAAAACTAGAGTCTCCTGAAATCACAACACATACTTTTTTCCGACCTTAATGATACTTTCAAGTAATGAGCAGTACACCAATAAAACTTGGATGCCCAAGTTTCGTTCTCCTAGGTTGATTCATTCGTTTGCAGTTACAGTTTGAATTTCTAGGTTTCACTCTGTTTTCTCCTATATTGACAGATGCAGCTAGAACTCTAAATCAAACACGGTTTGTGCTAGCTTCTTGAAACTTGACACGATAAAGTAGTTCTACGTTCTATCTCTAAGGTTTGTTTCCTCTTGATGTAGCCTAATGCAGGGACTGGCGAATAACACTTATATTGAAAGGGGTTGCCAAACTTTCAAAAAACGAGAGTCTCCTGAAATCTCAACATATATTTTTTCATCCAATCTTCATGATACATTCAAGTAATGATCAGTACACCATTTCCACTTGGACGCCCAAGTTTTGTTCTTCTAGGTTGAAGCATTCGTTTGCAGGAACAGTATGAATTTTTAGGTTTCACTCTGTTTTCTCCTATATTGACAGATGCAGTTAGAACTTTAAATCAAACACGGTTTGTGCTAGCTACTTGAAACATGACACAATAAAGTAGTTCTACGTTCTATCCCTAAGGTTTGTTTCCTCTTGATGTAGTTTTAAGCAGAGACTGGCGAATAACACATTCAATGAAAGGCGTTGTTAGGCTGCCAAAAAACTACAGTCTCCTGAAATCTCATCATATATTTTTTCTTCCAACCTTCATGATACTTTCAAGTAATGAGCAGTGCACCAATCAAACTTGGATGCCCAAGTTTCGTTCTCCTAGGTTGAAGCATTCGTTTGCAGGAACAGTTTGAATTTTAGGTTTCACTCTCTTTTGTCCTATATTGACAGATGCAGTTCGAACTCTAAATCAAACACGGTTTGTGCTAGCTTCTTGAAACTTGACAAAATACTGTAGTTCTACGTTCTATCTCTAAGGTTTGTTTCCTCTTGATGTAGCCTAATGCAGTTACTGGCGAATAACACTTTTATTGAAAGGGGTTGCCAAACTTCCAAAAACTAGAGTCTTCTGAAATCTCAACATATATTTTTGCATCCAATCTTCATGATACTTTCAAGTAATGATCAGTACACCAATCCCACTTGGATGCTCAAGTTTCATTCTCCTACGTTGAAGCATTCGTTTGCAGTAACAGTTTTAAATTTTAGGTTCACTATTTTCTTCTATATTGACAAATGTAGTTCAAACTCTAAATCATACACGGTTTGGGCTAGCTTCTTGAAACTTGACACAATAAAGTAGTTCTACATTCTATCCCTAAGGTTTGTTTCCTCTTGATGTAGCCTTCAGCACAGACTGGCGAATAACACTTTCAATGAAAGGCGTTGTTAGGCTGCCAAAAAACTAGAGTCTCCTGAAATCACAACACATATTTTTTTCCGACCTTAATGATACTTTCAAGTAATGAGCAGTACACTAATATAACTTGGATGCCCAAGTTTCGTTCTCCTAGGTTGATGCATTCGTTTGCAGTTACAGTTTGAATTTCTAGGTTTCACTCTGTTTTCTCCTATATTGACAGATGCAGCTAGAACTCTAAATCAAACACGGTTTGTGCTAGCTTCTTGAAACTTGACACAATAAAGTAGTTCTATGTTCTATCTCTAAGGTTCGTTTCCTCTTGATGTAGCCTAATGCAGAGACTGGCGAATTACACTTATATTGAAAGGGGTTGCCAAACTTTCAAAAAACGAGAGTCTCCTGAAATCTCAACATATATTTTTTCATCCAATCTTCATGATACATTCAAGTAATGATCAGTACACCATTTCCACTTGGACGCCCAAGTTTTGTTCTTCTAGGTGAAGCATTCGTTTGCAGGAACAGTTTGAATTTTTAGGTTTCACTCTGTTTTCTCCTATATTGACAGATGCAGTTAGAACTTTAAATCAAACACGGTTTGTGCTAGCTACTTGAAACATGACACAATAAAGTAGTTCTACGTTCTATCCCGAAGGTTTGTTTCCTCTTGATGTAGCCTTAAGCAGAGACTGGCGAATAACACATTCAATGAAAGGCGTTGTTAGGCTGCCAAAAAACTACAGTCTCCTGAAATCTCGTCATATATTTTTTCTTCAGACCTTCATGATACTTTCAAGTAATGAGCAGTGCACCAATCAAACTTGGATGCCCAAGTTTCGTTCTCCTAGGTTGAAGCATTCGTTTGCAGGAACAGTTTGAATTTTTAGACTTCACTCTGTTTTGTCCTATATTGACAGATGCAGTTTGAACTCTAAATCAAACACGGTTTGTGCTAGCTTCTTGAAACTTGACAAAATACTGTAGTTCTACGTTCTATCTCTAAGGTTTGTTTCCTCTTGATGTAGCCTAATGCAGGGACTGGCGAATAACACTTATATTGAAAGGGGTTGCCAAACTTTCAAAAAACTAGAGTCTCCTGAAATCTCAACATATATTTTTTCATCCAATCTTCATGATACATTCAAGTAATGATCAGTACACCATTCCCACTTGGATGCCAAAGTTTTGTTCTTCTAGGTTGAAGCATTCGTTTGCAGGAACAGTTTGAATTTTTAGGTTTCACTCTGTTTTCTCCTATATTGACAGATGCAGTTAGAACTTTAAATCAAACACGGTTTGTGCTAGCTACTTGAAACATGACACAATAAAGTAGTTCTACATTCTATCCCTAAGGTTTGTTTCCTCTTGATGTAGTTTTAAGCAGAGACTGGCGAATAACACATTCAATGAAGGCGTTGTTAGGCTGCCAAAAAACTACAGTCTCCTGAAATCTCATCATATATTTTTTCTTCCGACCTTCATGATACTTTCAAGTAATGAGCAGTGCACCAATCAAACTTGGATGCCCAAGTTTCGTTCTCCTAGGTTGAAGCATTCGTTTGCAGGAACAGTTTGAATTTTTAGGTTTCACTCTGTTTTGTCCTATATTGACAGATGCAGTTCGAACTCTAAATCAAACACGGTTTGTGCTAGCTTCTTGAAACTTGACAAAATACTGTAGTTCTACGTTCTATCTCTAAGGTTTGTTTCCTCTTGATGTAGCCTAATGCAGTTACTGGCGAATAACACTTTTATTGAAAGGGGTTGCCAAACTTCCAAAAACTAGAGTCTTCTGAAATCTCAACATATATTTTTGCATCCAATCTTCATGATACTTTCAAGTAATGATCAGTACACCAATCCCACTTGGATGCTCAAGTTTCATTCTCCTACGTTGAAGCATTCGTTTGCAGTAACAGTTTTAATTTTTAGGTTTCACTATTCTATATTGACAAATGTAGTTCAAACTCTAAATCATACACGGTTTGGGCTAGCTTCTTGAAACTTGACACAATAAAGTAGTTCTACATTCTATCCCTAAGGTTTGTTTCCTCTTGATGTAGCCTTCAGCACAGACTGGCGAATAACACTTTCAATGAAAGGCGTTGTTAGGCTGCCAAAAAACTAGAGTCTCCTGAAATCACAACACATACTTTTTTCCGACCTTAATGATACTTTCAAGTAATGAGCAGTACACCAATAAAACTTGGATGCCCAAGTTTCGTTCTCCTAGGTTGATGCATTCGTTTGCAGTTACAGTTTGAATTTCTAGGTTTCACTCTGTTTTCTCCTATATTGACAGATGCAGCTAGAACTCTAAATCAAACACGGTTTGTGCTAGCTTCTTGAAATTTGACACGATAAAGTAGTTCTACGTTCTATCTCTAAGGTTTGTTTCCTCTTGATGTAGCCTAATGCAGGGACTGGCGAATAACACTTATATTGAAAGGGGTTGCCAAACTTTCAAAAAACTAGAGTCTCCTGAAATCTCAACATATATTTTTTCATCCAATCTTCATGATACATTCAAGTAATGATCAGTACACCATTTCCACTTGGACGCCCAAGTTTTGTTCTTCTAGGTTGAAGCATTCGTTTGCAGGAACAGTTTGAATTTTTAGGTTTCACTCTGTTTTCTCCTATATTGACAGATGCAGTTAGAACTTTAAATCAAACACGGTTTGTGCTAGCTACTTGAAACATGACACAATAAAGTAGTTCTACGTTCTATCCCTAAGGTTTGTTTCCTCTTGATGTAGTTTTAAGCAGAGACTGGCGAATAACACATTCAATGAAAGGCGTTGTTAGGCTGCCAAAAAACTACAGTCTCCTGAAATCTCATCATATATTTTTTCTTCCGACCTTCATGATACTTTCAAGTAATGAGCAGTGCACCAATCAAACTTGGATGCCCAAGTTTCGTTCTCCTAGGTTGAAGCATTCGTTTGCAGGAACAGTTTGAATTTTTAGGTTTCACTCTGTTTTGTCCTATATTGACAGATGCAGTTCGAACTCTAAATCAAACACGGTTTGTGCTAGCTTCTTGAAACTTGACAAAATACTGTAGTTCTACGTTCTATCTCTAAGGTTTGTTTCCTCTTGATGTAGTCTAATGCAGTTACTGGCGAATAACACTTTTATTGAAAGGGGTTGCCAAACTTCCAAAAACTAGAGTCTTCTGAAATCTCAACATATATTTTTGCATCCAATCTTCATGATACTTTCAAGTAATGATCAGTACACCAATCCCACTTGGATGCTCAAGTTTCATTCTCCTACGTTGAAGCATTCGTTTGCAGTAACAGTTTTAATTTTTAGGTTTCACTGTTTTCTTCTATATTGACAAATATAGTTCAAACTCTAAATCATACACGGTTTGGGCTAGCTTCTTGAAACTTGACACAATAAAGTAGGTTCTACATTCTATCCCTAAGGTTTGTTTCCTCTTGATGTAGCCTTCAGCACAGACTGGCGAATAACACTTTCAATGAAAGGCGTTGTAGGCTGCCAAAAAACTAGAGTCTCCTGAAATCACAACACATACTTTTTTCCGACCTTAATGATACTTTCAAGTAATGAGCAGTACACCAATAAAACTTGGATGCCCAAGTTTCGTTCTCCTAGGTTGATTCATTCGTTTGCAGTTACAGTTTGAATTTCTAGGTTTCACTCTGTTTTCTCCTATATTGACAGATGCAGCTAGAACTCTAAATCAAACACGGTTTGTGCTAGCTTCTTGAAACTTGACACGATAAAGTAGTTCTACGTTCTATCTCTAAGGTTTGTTTCCTCTTGATGTAGCCTAATGCAGGACTGGCGAATAACACTTATATTGAAAGGGGTTGCCAAACTTTCAAAAAACGAGAGTCTCCTGAAATCTCAACATATATTTTTTCATCCAATCTTCATGATACATTCAAGTAATGATCAGTACACCATTTCCACTTGGACGCCCAAGTTTTGTTCTTCTAGGTTGAAGCATTCGTTTGCCAGGAACAGTATGAATTTTTTAGGTTTCACTCTGTTTTCTCCTATATTGACAGATGCAGTTAGAACTTTAAATCAAACACGGTTTGTGCTAGCTACTTGAAACATGACACAATAAAGTAGTTCTACGTTCTATCCCTAAGGTTTGTTTCCTCTTGATGTAGTTTTAAGCAGAGACTGGCGAATAACACATTCAATGAAAGGCGTTGTTAGGCTGCCAAAAAACTACAGTCTCCTGAAATCTCATCATATATTTTTTCTTCCAACCTTCATGATACTTTCAAGTAATGAGCAGTGCACCAATCAAACTTGGATGCCCAAGTTTCGTTCTCCTAGGTTGAAGCATTCGTTTGCAGGAACAGTTTGAATTTTTAGGTTTCACTCTCTTTTGTCCTATATTGACAGATGCAGTTCGAACTCTAAATCAAACACGGTTTGTGCTAGCTTCTTGAAACTTGACAAAATACTGTAGTTCTACGTTCTATCTCTAAGGTTTGTTTCCTCTTGATGTAGCCTAATGCAGTTACTGGCGAATAACACTTTTATTGAAAGGGGTTGCCAAACTTCCAAAAACTAGAGTCTTCTGAAATCTCAACATATATTTTTGCATCCAATCTTCATGATACTTTCAAGTAATGATCAGTACACCAATCCCACTTGGATGTCAATTTCATTCTCCTACGTTGAAGCATTCGTTTGCAGTAACAGTTTTAAATTTTAGGTTTCACTATTTTCTTCTATATTGACAAATGTAGTTCAAACTCTAAATCATACACGGTTTGGGCTAGCTTCTTGAAACTTGACACAATAAAGTAGTTCTACATTCTATCCCTAAGGTTTGTTTCCTCTTGATGTAGCCTTCAGCACAGACTGGCGAATAACACTTTCAATGAAAGGCGTTGTTAGGCTGCCAAAAAACTAGAGTCTCCTGAAATCACAACACATATTTTTTTCCGACCTTAATGATACTTTCAAGTAATGAGCAGTACACTAATATAACTTGGATGCCCAAGTTTCGTTCTCCTAGGTTGATGCATTCGTTTGCAGTTACAGTTTGAATTTCTAGGTTTCACTCTGTTTTCTCCTATATTGACAGATGCAGCTAGAACTCTAAATCAAACACGGTTTGTGCTAGCTTCTTGAAACTTGACACAATAAAGTAGTTCTATGTTCTATCTCTAAGGTTCGTTTCCTCTTGATGTAGCCTAATGCAGAGACTGGCGAATTACACTTATATTGAAAGGGGTTGCCAAACTTTCAAAAACGAGAGTCTCCTGAAATCTCAACATATATTTTTTCATCCAATCTTCATGATACATTCAAGTAATGATCAGTACACCATTTCCACTTGGACGCCAAGTTTTGTTCCTTCTAGGTGAAGCATTCGTTTGCAGGAACAGTTTGAATTTTTAGGTTTCACTCTGTTTTCTCCTATATTGACAGATGCAGTTAGAACTTTAAATCAAACACGGTTTGTGCTAGCTACTTGAAACATGACACAATAAAGTAGTTCTACGTTCATCCCGAAGGTTTGTTTCCTCTTGATGTAGCCTTAAGCAGAGACTGGCGAATAACACATTCAATGAAAGGCGTTGTTAGGCTGCCAAAAAACTACAGTCTCCTGAAATCTCGTCATATATTTTTTCTTCAGACCTTCATGATACTTTCAAGTAATGAGCAGTGCACCATCAAACTTGGATGCCCAAGTTTCGTTCTCCTAGGTTGAAGCATTCGTTTGCAGGAACAGTTTGAATTTTTAGACTTCACTCTGTTTTGTCCTATATTGACAGATGCAGTTTGAACTCTAAATCAAACACGGTTTGTGCTAGCTTCTTGAAACTTGACAAAATACTGTAGTTCTAGTTCTATCTCTAAGGTTTGTTTCCTCTTGATGTAGCCTAATGCAGGACTGGCGAATAACACTTCTATTGAAAGGGGTTGCCAAACTTCCCAAAACTAGAGTCTTCTGAAATCTCAACATATTTTTTTATCCAATCTTCATGATACTTTCGAGTAATGATCAGTACACCAATCCCACTTGGATGCTCAAGTTTCATTCTCCTACGTTGAAGCATTCGTTTGCAGTAACAGTTTGAATTTTTAGGTTTCATTCTGCTTTCTCCTATATTGACAAATGTAGTTCAAACTCTAAATCATACACGGTTTGGGCTAGCTTCTTGAAACTTGACACAATAAAGTAGTTCTACATTCTATCCCTAAGGTTTGTTTCCTCTTGATGTAGCCTTCAGCACAGACTGGCGAATAACACTTTCAATGAAAGGCGTTGTTAGGCTGCCAAAAAACCTAGAGTCTCCTGAAATCTCAACACATATTTTTTTCCGACCTTAATGATACTTTCAAGTAATGAGCAGTACACCAATCAAACTTGGATGCCCAAGTTTCGTTCTCCTAGGTTGATGCATTCGTTTGCAGTTACAGTTTGAATTTCTAGGTTTCACTCTCTTTTCTTCTATATTGACAGATGCAGCTAGAACTCTAAATCAAACACGGTTTGTGCTAGCTTCTTGAAACTTGACACGATAAAGTAGTTCTACGTTCTATCTCTAAGGTTTGTTTCCTCTTGATGTATCCTAATGCAGGGACTGGCGAATAACACTTATATTGAAAGGGGTTGCCAAACTTTCAAAAAACTAGAGTCTCCTGAAATCTCAACATATATTTTTTCATCCAATCTTCATGATACATTCAAGTAATGATCAGTACACCATTCCCACTTGGATGCCCAAGTTTTGTTCTTCTAGGTTGAAGCATTCGTTTGCAGGAACAGTTTGAATTTTTAGGTTTCACTCTGTTTTCTCCTATATTGACAGATGCAGTTAGAACTTTAAATCAAACACGGTTTGTGCTAGCTACTTGAAACATGACACAATAAGTAGTTCTACTTCTATCCCTAAGGTTTGTTTCCTCTTGATGTAGTTTTAAGCAGAGACTGGCGAATAACACATTCAATGAAAGGTGTTGTTAGGCTGCCAAAAAACTACAGTCTCCTGAAATCTCGTCATATATTTTTTCTTCCGACCTTCATGATACTTTCAAGTAATGAGCAGTGCACCAATCAAACTTGGATGCCCAAGTTTCGTTCTCCTAGGTTGAAGCATTCGTTTGCAGGAACAGTTTGAATTTTTAGGTTTCACTCTGTTTTGTCCTATATTGACAAATGCAGTTCGAACTCTAAATCAAACACGGTTTGTGCTAGCTTCTTGAAACTTGACAAAATACTGTAGTTCTACATTCTATCTCTAAGGTTTGTTTCCTCTTGATGTAGCCTAATGCAGTTACTGGCGAATAACACTTTTATTGAAAGGGGTTGCCAAACTTCCCAAAACTAGAGTCTTCTGAAATCTCAACATATATTTTTGCATCCAATCTTCATGATACTTTCAAGTAATGATCAGTACACCAATCCCACTTGGATGCTCAAGTTTCATTCTCCTACGTTGAAGCATTCGTTTGCAGTAACAGTTTTAATTTTTAGGTTTCACTATTTTCTTCTATATTGACAAATGTAGTTCAAACTCTAAATCATACACGGTTTGGGCTAGCTTCTTGAAACTTGACACAATAAAGTAGTTCTACATTCTATCCCTAAGGTTTGTTTCCTCTTGATGTAGCCTTCAGCACAGACTGGCGAATAACACTTTCAATGAAAGGCGTTGTTAGGCTGCCAAAAAACTAGAGTCTCCTGAAATCACAACACATATTTTTTTCCGACCTTAATGATACTTTCAAGTAATGAGCAGTACACCAATAAAACTTGGATGCCCAAGTTTCGTTCTCCTAGGTTGATGCATTCGTTTGCAGTTACAGTTTGAATTTCTAGGTTTCACTCTGTTTTCTCCTATATTGACAGATGCAGCTAGAACTCTAAATTCAAACACGGTTTGTGCTAGCTTCTTGAAACTTGACACCATAAAGTAGTTCTACGTTCTATCTCTAAGGTTTGTTTCCTCTTGATGTAGCCTAATGCAGGGACTGGCGAATAACACTTATATTGAAAGGGGTTGCCAAACTTTCAAAAAACGAGAGTCTCCTGAAATCTCAACATATATTTTTTCATCCAATCTTCATGATACATTCAAGTAATGATCAGTACACCATTTCCACTTGGACGCCCAAGTTTTGTTTCTTCTAGGTTGAAGCATTCGTTTGCAGGAACAGTTTGAATTTTTAGGTTTCACTCTGTTTTCTCCTATATTGACAGATGCAGTTAGAACTTTAAATCAAACACGGTTTGTGCTAGCTACTTGAAACATGACACAATAAAGTAGTTCTACGTTCTATCCCTAAGGTTTGTTTCCTCTTGATGTAGTTTTAATCAGAGACTGGCGAATAACACATTCAATGAAAGGCGTTGTTAGGCTGCCAAAAAACTACAGTCTCCTGAAATCTCGTCATATATTTTTTCTTCCGACCTTCATGATACTTTCAAGTAATGAGCAGTGCACCAATCAAACTTGGATGCCCAAGTTTCGTTCTCCTAGGTTGAAGCATTCGTTTGCAGGAACAGTTGAATTTTTAGGTTTCACTCTGTTTTGTCCTATATTGACAGATGCAGTTCGAACTCTAAATCAAACACGGTTTGTGCTAGCTTCTTGAAACTTGACAAAATACTGTAGTTCTACATTCTATCTCTAAGGTTTGTTTCCTCTTGATGTAGCCTAATGCAGTTACTGGCGAATAACACTTTTATTGAAAGGGGTTGCCAAACTTCCAAAAAACTAGAGTCTTCTGAAATCTCAACATATATTTTTGCATCCAATCTTCATGATACTTTCAAGTAATGATCAGTACACCAATCCCACTTGGATGCTCAAGTTTCATTCTCCTACGTTGAAGCATTCGTTTGCAGTAACAGTTTTAATTTTTAGGTTTCACTATTTTCTTCTATATTGACAAATGTAGTTCAAACTCTAAATCATACACGGTTTGGGCTAGCTTCTTGAAACTTGACACAATAAAGTAGTTCTACATTGTATCCCTAAGGTTTGTTTCCTCTTGATGTAGCGTTCAGCACAGACTGGCGAATAACACTTTCAATGAAAGGCGTTGTTAGGCTGCCAAAAAACTAGAGTCTCCTGAAATCTCAACACATATTTTTTTCCGACCTTAATGATACTTTCAAGTAATGAGCAGTACACCAATCAAACTTGGATGCCCAAGTTTCGTTCTCCTAGGTTGAAGCATTCGTTTGCAGTTACAGTTTGAATTTCTAGGTTTCACACTGTTTTCTCCTATATTGACAGATGCAGCTAGAACTCAAAATCAAACACGGTTTGTGCCAGCTTCTTGAAACTTGAACACAATAAAGAAGTTCTAAGTTCTATCTCTAAGGTTTGTTTCCTCTTGATGTAGCCTAATGCAGGGACTGGCGAATAACACTTATATTGAAAGGGGTTCCCAAACTTTCCAAAAAACTAGAGTCTCCTGAAATCTCAACATATATTTTTTCATCCAATCTTCATGATACATTCAAGTAATGATCAGTACACCATTCCCACTTGGATGCCCAAGTTTTGTTCTTCTAGGTTGAAGCATTCGTTTGCAGGAACAGTTTGAATTTTTAGGTTTCACTCGGTTTTCTCCTATATTCACAGATGCAGTTAGAACTTTAAATCAAACACGGTTTGTGCTAGCTACTTGAAACATGACACAATAAAGTAGTTCTACTTTCTATCCCTAAGGTTTGTTTCCTCTTGATATAGCCTTCAGCACAGACTGGCGAATAACACTTTCAATGAAAGGCGTTGTTAGGCTGCCAAAAAACTAGAGTCTCCTGAAATCTCAACACATATTTTTTTCCGACCTTAATGATACTTTCAAGTAATGAGCAGTACACCAATCAAACTTGGATGCCCAAGTTTCGTTCTCCTAGGTTGATGCATTCGTTTGCAGTAACAGTTTGAATTTCTAGGTTTCACTCTGTTTTCTCCTATATTGACAGATGCAGCTAGAACTCTAAATCAAACACGGTTTGTGCTAGCTTCTTGAAACTTGACACAATAAAGTAGTTCTGCGTTCTATCTCTAAGGTTTGTTTCCTCTTGATGTAGCCTAATGCAGGGACTGGCGAATAACACTTATATTGAAAGGGGTTGCCAAACTTTCAAAAAACTAGAGTCTCCTGAAATCTCAACATATATTTTTGCATCAAATCTTCATGATACATTGAAGTAATGATCAGTACACCATTCCCACTTGGATGCCCAAGTTTTGTTCTTCTAGGTTGAAGCATTCGTTTGCAGGAACAGTTTGAATTTTTAGGTTTCACTCTGTTTTCTCCTATATTGGACAGACGCAGTTAGAACTTTAAATCAAACACGGTTTGTGCTAGCTACTTGAAACATGACACAATAAAGTAGTTCTACGTTCTATCCCTAAGGTTTGTTTCCTCTTGATGTAGCCTTAAGCAGAGACTGGCGAATAACACATTCAATGAAAGGCGTTGTTAGGCTGCCAAAAAACTACAGTCTCCTGAAATCTCATCATATATTTTTTCTTCCGACCTTCATGATACTTTCAAGTAATGAGCAGTGCACCAATCAAACTTGGATGCCCAAGTTTCGTTCTCCTAGTTGAAGCATTCGTTTGCAGGAACAGTTTGAATTTTTAGGTTTCACTCTGTTTTGTCCTATATTGACAGATGCAGTTCGAACTCTAAATCAAACACGGTTTGTGCTAGCTTCTTGAAACTTGACAAAATACTGTAGTTCTACGTTCTATCTCTAAGGTTTGTTTCCTCTTGATGTAGCCTAATGCAGTTACTGGCGAATAACACTTTTAATGAAAGGGGGTTGCCAAACTTCCAAAACTAGAGTCTTCTGAAATCTCAACATATATTTTTGCATCCAATCTTCATGATACTTTCAAGTAATGATCAGTACACCAATCCCACTTGGATGCTCAAGTTTTATTCTCCTACGTTGAAGCATTCGTTTGCAGTAACAGTTTTAAATTTTAGGTTTCACTGTTTTCTTCTATATTGACAAATGTAGTTCAAACTCTAAATCATACACGGTTTGGGCTAGCTTCTTGAAACTTGACACAATAAAGTAGTTCTACATTCTCTCCCTAAGGTTTGTTTCCTCTTGATGTAGCCTTCAGCACAGACTGGCGAATACACTTTCAATGAAAGGCGTTGTTAGGCTGCCAAAAAACTAGAGTCTCCTGAAATCTCAACACATATTTTTTTCCGACCTTAATGATACTTTCAAGTAATGAGCAGTACACCAATCAAACTTGGATGCCCAAGTTTCGTTCTCCTAGGTTGATGCATTCGTTTGCAGTTACAGTTTGAATTTCCAGGTTTCACTCTGTTTTCTCCTATATTGACAGATGCAGCTAGAACTCTAAATCAAACACGGTTTGTGCTAGCTTCTTGAAACTTGACACAATAAAGTAGTTCTACGTTCTATCTCTAAGGTTTGTTTCCTCTTGATGTATCCTAATGCAGGGACTGGCGAATAACACTTATATTGAAAGGGGTTGCCAAACTTTCAAAAAACTAGAGTCTCCTGAAATCTCAACATATATTTTTTCATCCAATCTTCATGATACATTCAAGTAATGATCAGTACACCATTCCCACTTGGATGCCCAAGTTTTGTTCTTCTAGGTTGAAGCATTCGTTTGCAGGAACAGTTTGAATTTTTTAGGTTTCACTCTGTTTTCTCCTATATTGACAGATGCAGTTAGAACTTTAAATCAAACACGGTTTGTGCTAGCTACTTGAAACATGACACAATAAAGTAGTTCTACGTTCTATCCCTAAGGTTTGTTTCCACTTGATGTAGCCTTAAGCAGAGACTGGCGAATAACACATTCAATGAAAGGCGTTGTTAGGCTGCCAAAAAACTACAGTCTCCTGAAATCTCATCATATATTTTTTCTTCCGACCTTCATGATACTTTCAAGTAATGAGCAGTGCACCAATCAAACTTGGATGCCCAAGTTTCGTTCTCCTAGGTTGAAGCATTCGTTTGCAGGAACAGTTTGAATTTTTAGGTTTCACTCTGTTTTGTCCTATATTGACAGATGCAGTTCGAACTCTAAATCAAACACGGTTTGTGCTAGCTTCTTGAAACTTGACAAAATACTGTAGTTCTACGTTCTATCTCTAAGGTTTGTTTCCTCTTGATGTAGCCTAATGCAGTTACTGGCGAATAACACTTTTATTGAAAGGGGTTTCCAAACTTCCAAAAACTAGAGTCTTCTGAAATCTCAACATATATTTTTGCATCCAATCTTCATGATACTTTCAAGTAATGATCAGTACACCAATCCCACTTGGATGCTCAAGTTTCATTGTCCTACGTTGAAGCATTCGTTTGCAGTAACAGTTTTAATTTTTAGGTTTCACTGTTTTCTTCTATATTGACAAATGTAGTTCAAACTCTAAATCATACACGGTTTGGGCTAGCTTCTTGAAACTTGACACAATAAAGTAGTTCTACATTCTATCCCTAAGGTTTGTTTCCTCTTGATGTAGCCTTCAGCACAGACTGGCGAATAACACTTTCAATGAAAGGCGTTGTTAGGCTGCCAAAAAACTAGAGTCTCCTGAAATCTCAACACATATTTTTTTCCGACCTTAATGATACTTTCAAGTAATGAGCAGTACACCAATCAAACTTGGATGCCCAAGTTTCGTTCTCCTAGGTTGATGCATTCGTTTGCAGTAACAGTTTGAATTTCTAGGTTTCACTCTGTTTTCTCCTATATTGACAGATGCAGCTAGAACTCTAAATCAAACACGGTTTGTGCTAGCTTCTTGAAACTTGACACAATAAAGTAGTTCTACGTTCTATCACTAAGGTTTGTTTCCTCTTGATGTAGCCTAATGCAGGGACTGGCGAATAACACTTATATTGAAAAGGGTTGCCAAACTTTCAAAAAACTTGAGTCTCCTGAAATCTCAACATATATTTTTTCATCCAATCTTCATGATACATTCAAGTAATGATCAGTACACCATTCCCACTTGGATGCCCAAGTTTTGTTCTTCTAGGTTGAAGCATTCGTTTCCAGGAACAGTTTGAATTTTTTAGGTTTCACTCTGTTTTCTCCTATATTGACAGATGCAGTTAGAACTTTAAATCAAACACGGTTTGTGCTACCTACTTGAAACATGACACAATAAAGTAGTTCTACGTTCTATCCCTAAGGTTTGTTTCCTCTTGATGTAGCCTTAAGCAGAGACTGGCAAATAACACATTCAATGAAAGGCGTTGTTAGGCTGCCAAAAAACTACAGTCTCCTGAAATCTCATCATATATTTTTTCTTCGACCTTCATGATACTTTCAAGTAATGAGCAGTGCACCAATCAAACTTGGATGCCCAAGTTTCGTTCTCCTAGGTTGAAGCATTCGTTTGCAGGAACAGTTTGAATTTTTAGGTTTCACTCTGTTTTGTCATATATTGACAGATGCAGTTCGAACTCTAAATCAAACACGGTTTGTGCTAGCTTCTTGAAACTTGACAAAATACTGTAGTTCTACGTTCTATCTCTAAGGTTTGTTTCCTCTTGATGTAGCCTAATGCAGGGACTGGCGAATAACACTTTTATTGAAAGGGGTTGCCAAACTTCCCAAAAACTAGAGTCTTCTGAAATCTCAACATATATTTTTTTATCCAATCTTCATGATACTTTCGAGTAATGATCAGTACACCAATCCCACTGGATGCTCAAGTTTCATTCTCCTACGTTGAAGCATTCGTTTGCAGTAACTGTTTGAAATTTTAGGTTTCATTCTGCTTTCTCCTATATTGACAAATGTAGTTCAAACTCTAAATCATACACGGTTTGGGCTAGCTTCTTGAAACTTGACACAATAAAGTAGTTCTACATTCTATCCCTAAGGTTTGTTTCCTCTTGATGTAGCCTTCAGCGCAGACTGGCGAATAACACTTTCAATGAAAGGCGTTGTTAGGCTGCCAAAAAACTAGAGTCTCCTGAAATCTCAACACATATTTTTTTCCGACCTTAATGATACTTTCAAGTAATGAGCAGTACACCAATCAAACTTGGATGCCCAAGTTTCGTTCTCCTAGGTTGATGCATTCGTTTGCAGTAACAGTTTGAATTTCTAGGTTTCACTCTGTTTTCTCCTATATTGACAGATGCAGCTAGAACTCTAAATCAAACACGTTTGTGCTAGCTTCTTGAAACTTGACACAATAAAGTAGTTCTCCGTTCTATCTCTAAGGTTTGTTTCCTCTTGATGTAGCCTAATGCAGGGACTGGTGAATAACACTTATATTGAAAGGGGTTGCCAAACTTTCAAAAAACTAGAGTCTCCTGAAATCTCAACATATATTTTTTCATCCAATCTTCATAATACTTTCAAGTAATGATCAGTACACCATTCCCACTTGGATGCCCAAGTTTTGTTCTTCTAGGTTGAAGCATTCGTTTGCAGGAACAGTTTGAATTTTTAGGTTTCACTCTGTTTTCTCCTATATTGACAGATGCAGTTAGAACTTTAAATCAAACACGGTTTGTGCTAGCTACTTGAAACATGACACAATAAAGTAGTTCTATGTTCTATCCCTAAGGTTTGTTTCCTCTTGATGTAGCCTTAAGCAGAGACTGGCGAATAACACATTCAATGAAAGGCGTTGTTAGGCTGCCCAAAAACAACAGTCTCCTGAAATCTCATCATATATTTTTTCTTCCGACCTTCATGATACTTTCAAGTAATGAGCAGTGCACCAATCAAACTTGGATGCCCAAGTTTCGTTCTCCAAGGTTGAAGCATTCGTTTGCAGGAACAGTTTGAATTTTTAGGTTTCACTCTGTTTTGTCCTATATTGACAGATGCAGTTCGAACTCTAAATCAAAAACGGTTTGTGCTAGCTTCTTGAAATTTGACAAAATACTGTAGTTCTACGTTCTATCTCTAAGGTTTGTTTCCTCTTGATGTAGCCTAATGCAGGGACTTGCGAATAACACTTTTATTGAAAGGGATTGCCAAAACTTCCCAAAACTAGAGTCTTCTGAAATCTCAACGTATATTTTTTTATCCAATCTTCATGATACTTTCGAGTAATGATCAGTACACCAATCCCACTTGGATGCTCAAGTTTCATTCTCCTACGTTGAAGCATTCGTTTGCAGTAACTGTTTGAATTTTTAGGTTTCATTCTGCTTTCTCCTATATTGACAAATGTAGTTCAAACTCTAAATCATACACGGTTTGGGCTAGCTCCTTGAAACTTGACACAATAAAGTAGTTCTACATTCTATCCCTAAGGTTTGTTTCCTCTTGATGTAGCCTTCAGCACAGACTGGCGAATAACACTTTCAATGAAAGGCGTTGTTAGGCTGCCAAAAAACTAGAGTCTCCTGAAATCTCAACACATATTTTTTTCCGACCTTAATGATACTTTCAAGTAATGAGCAGTACACCAATCAAACTTGGATGCCCAAGTTTCGTTCTCCTAGGTTGATGCATTCGTTTGCAGTTACAGTTTGAATTTCCAGGTTTCACTCTGTTTTCTCCTATATTGACAGATGCAGCTAGAACTCTAAATCAAACACGGTTTGTGCTAGCTTCTTGAAACTTGACACAATAAAGTAGTTCTACGTTCTATCTCTAAGGTTTGTTTCCTCTTGATGTAGCCTAATGCAGGGACTGGCGAATAACACTTATATTGAAAGGGGTTGCCAAACTTTCAAAAAACTAGAGTCTCCTGAAATCTCAACATATATTTTTTCATCCAATCTTCATGATACATTGAAGTAATGATCAGTACACCATTCCCACTTGGATGCCCAAGTTTTGTTCTTCTAGGTTGAAGATTTCGTTTGCAGGAACAGTTTGAATTTTTTAGGTTTCACTCTGTTTTCTCCTATATTGACAGATGCAGGTAGAACTTTAAATCAAACACGGTTTGTGCTAGCTACTTGAAACATGACACAATAAAGTAGTTCTACGTTCTATCCCTAAGGTTTGTTTCCTCTTGATGTAGCCTTAAGCAGAGACTGGCGAATAACACATTCAATGAAAGGCGTTGTTAGGCTGCCAAAAAACTACAGTCTCCTGAAATCTCATCATATATTTTTTCTTCCGACCTTCATGATTCTTTCAAGTAATGAGCAGTGCACCAATCAAACTTGGATGCCCAAGTTTCGTTCTCCTAGGTTGAAGCATTCGTTTGCAGGAACAGTTTGAATTTTTAGGTTTCACTCTGTTTTGTCCTATATTGACAGATGCAGTTCGAACTCTAAATCAAAACACGGTTTGTGCTAGCTTCTTGAAACTTGACAAAAACTGTAGTTCTACGTTCTATCACTATGGTTTGTTTCCTCTTGATGTAGCCTAATGCAGGGACTGGCGAATAACACTTTTATTGAAAGGGGTTGCCAAACTTCCAAAAACTAGAGTCTTCTGAAATCTCAACATATATTTTTTATCCAATCTTCATGATACTTTCAAGTAATGAACAGTACACCAATCCCACTTGGATGCTCAAGTTTCATTCTCCTATGTTGAAGCATTCGTTTGCAGTAACAGTTTTAATCTTTAGGTTTCACTGTTTTCTTCTATATTGACAAATGTAGTTCAAACTCTAAATCATACACGGTTTGGGCTAGCTTCTTGAAACTTGACACAATAAAGTAGTTCTACATTCTATCCCTAAGGTTTGTTTCCTCTTGATGTAGCCTTCAGCACAGACTGGCGAATAACACTTTCAATGAAAGGCGTTTTTAGGCTGCCAAAAAACTAGAGTCTCCTGAAATCTCAACACATATTTTTTTCCGACCTTAATGATACTTTCAAGTAATGAGCAGTACACCAATCAAACTTGGATGCCCAAGTTTCGTTCTCCTAGGTTGATGCATTCGTTTGCAGTAACAGTTTGAATTTCTAGGTTTCACTCTGTTTTCTCCTATATTGACAGATGCAGCTAGAAACTCTAAATCAAACACGGTTTGTGCTAGCTTCTTGAAACTTGACACAATAAAGTAGTTCTACGTTCTATCTCTAAAGTTTGTTTCCTCTTGATGTAGCCTAATGCAGGGACTGGCGAATAACACTTATATTGAAAGGGGTTGCCAAACTTTCAAAAAACTAGAGTCTCCTGAAATCTCAACATATATTTTTTCATCCAATCTTCATGATACATTCAAGTAATGATCAGTACACCATTCCCACTTGGATGCCCAAGTTTTGTTCTTCTAGGTTGAAGCATTCGTTTGCAGGAACAGTTTGAATTTTAGGTTTCACTCTGTTTTCTCCTATATTGACAGATGCAGTTAGAACTTTAAATCAAACACGTTTGTGCTAGCTACTTGAAACATGACACAATAAAGTAGTTCTACGTTCTATCCCTAAGGTTTGTTTCCTCTTGATGTAGCCTTAAGCAGAGACTGGCGAATAACACATTCAATGAAAGGCGTTGTTAGGCTGCCAAAAAACTACAGTCTCCTGAAATCTCATCATATATTTTTTCTTCCGACCTTCATGATACTTTCAAGTAATGAGCAGTGCACCAATCAAACTTGGATGCCCAAGTTTCGTTCTCCTAGGTTTAAGCATTCATTTGCAGGAACAGTTTGAATTTTTAGGTTTCACTCTGTTTTGTCCTATATTGACAGATGCAGTTCGAACTCTAAATCAAACACGGTTTGTGCTAGCTTCTTGAAACTTGACAAAATACTGTAGTTCTACGTTCTATCTCTAAGGTTTGTTTCCTCTTGATGTAGCCTAATGCAGGGACTGGCGAATAACACTTTTATTGAAAGGGGTTGCCAAACTTCCCAAAACTAGAGTCTTCTGAAATCTCAACATATATTTTTTTATCCAATCTTCATGATACTTTCGAGTAATGATCAGTACACCAATCCCACTTGGATGCTCAAGTTTCATTCTCCTACGTTGAAGCATTCGTTTGCAGTAACAGTTTGAATTTTTAGGTTTCATTCTGCTTTCTCCTATATTGACAAATGTAGATCAAACTCTAAATCATACACGGTTTGGGGTAGCTTCTTGAAACTTGACACAATAAAGTAGTTCTACATTCTATCCCTAAGGTTTGTTTCCTCGAGATGTAGCCTTCAGCACAGACTGGCGAATAACACTTTCAATGAAAGGCGTTGTTAGGCTGCCAAAAAACTAGAGTCTCCTGAAATCTCAACACATATTTTTTTCCGACCTTAATGATACTTTCAAGTAATGAGCAGTACACCATTCAAACTTGGATGCCCAAGTTTCGTTCTCCTAGGTTGATGCATTCGTTTGCAGTAACAGTTTGAATTTCTAGGTTTCACTCTGTTTTCTCCTATATTGACAGATGCAGCTAGAACTCTAAATCAAACACGGTTTGTGCAAGCTTCTTGAAACTTGACACAATAAAGTAGTTCTACGTTCTATCCCTAAAGTTTGTTTCCTCTTGATGTAGCCTAATGCAGGGACTGGCGAATAACACTTATATTGAAAGGGGTTGCCAAACTTTCAAAAAACTAGAGTCTCCTGAAATCTCAACATATATTTTTTCATCCAATCTTCATGATACATTCAAGTAATGATCAGTACACCATTCCCACTTGGATGCCCAAGTTTTTTTCTTCTAGGTTTGACGCATTCGTTTGCAGGAACAGTTTGAATTTTTAGGTTTCACTCTGTTTTCTCCTATATTGACAGATGCAGTTAGAACTTTAAATCAAACACGGTTTGTGCTAGCTACTTGAAACATGACACAATAAAGTAGTTCTATGTTCTATCCCTAAGGTTTGTTTCCTCTTGATGTAGCCTTAAGCAGAGACTGGCGAATAACACATTCAATGAAAGGCGTTGTTAGGCTGCCAAAAAACTACAGTCTCCTGAAATCTCATCATATATTTTTTCGTCCGACCTTCATGATACTTTCAAGTAATGAGCAGTGCACCAATCAAACTTGGATGCCCAAGTTTCGTTCTCCTAGGTTGAAGCATTCGTTTGCAGGAACAGTTTGAATTTTTAGGTTTCACTCTGTTTTGTCCTATATTGACAGATGCAGTTCGAACTCTAAATCAAACACGGTTTGTGCTATGCTTCTTGAAATTTGACAAAATACTGTAGTTCTACGTTCTATCTCTAAGGTTTGTTTCCTCTTGATGTAGCCTAATGCAGGGACTGGCGAATAACACTTTTATTGAAAGGGGTTGCCAAACTTCCCAAAACTAGAGTCTTCTGAAATCTCAACGTATATTTTTTATCCAATCTTCATGATACTTTCGAGTAATGATCAGTACACCAATCCCACTTGGATGCTCAAGTTTCATTCTCCTACGTTGAAGCATTCGTTTGCAGTAACTGTTTGAATTTTTAGGTTTCATTCTGCTTTCTCCTATATTGACAAATGTAGTTCAAACTCTAAATCATACACGGTTTGGGCTAGCTCCTTGAAACTTGACACAATAAAGTAGTTCTACATTCTATCCCTAAGGTTTGTTTCCTCTTGATGTAGCCTTCAGCACAGACTGGCGAATAACACTTTCAATGAAAGGCGTTGTTAGGCTGCCAAAAAACTAGAGTCTCCTGAAATCTCAACACATATTTTTTCCGACCTTAATGATACTTTCAAGTAATGAGCAGTACACCAATCAAACTTGGATGCCCAAGTTTCGTTCTCCTAGGTTGATGCATTCGTTTGCAGTAACAGTTTGAATTTCTAGGTTTCACTCTGTTTTCTCCTATATTGACAGATGCAGCTAGAACTCTAAATCAAACACGGTTTGTGCTAGCTTCTTGAAACTTGACACAATAAAGTAGTTCTACGTTCTATCTCTAAGGTTTGTTTCCTCTTGATGTAGCCTAATGCAGGGACTGGCGAATAACACTTATATTGAAAGGGGTTGCCAAACTTTCAAAAAACTAGAGTCTCCTGAAATCTCAACATATATTTTTTCATCCAATCTTCATGATACATTGAAGTAATGATCAGTACACCATTCCCACTTGGATGCCCAAGATTTGTTCTTCTAGGTTGAAGCATTCGTTTGCAGGAACAGTTTGAATTTTTTAGGTTTCACTCTGTTTTCTCCTATATTGACAGATGCAGTTAGAACTTTAAATCAAACACGGTTTGTGCTAGCTACTTGAAACATGACACAATAAAGTAGTTCTACGTTCTATCCCTAAGGTTTGTTTCCTCTTGATTTAGCCTTAAGCAGAGACTGGCGAATAACACATTCAATGAAAGGCGTTGTTAGGCTGCCAAAAAACTACATTCTCCTGAAATCTCATCATATATTTTTTCTTCCGACCTCATGATACTTTCAAGTAATGAGCAGTGCACCAATCAAACTTGGATGCCCAAGTTTCGTTCTCCTAGGTTGAAGCATTCGTTTGCAGGAACAGTTTGAATTTTTAGGTTTCACTCTGTTTTGTCCTATATTGACAGATGCAGTTCGAACTCTAAATCAAACACGGTTTGTGCTAGCTTCTTGAAACTTGACAAAATACTGTAGTTCTACTTTCTATCTCTAAGTTTGTTTCCTCTTGATGTAGCCTAATGCAGGGACTGGCGAATAACACTTTTATTGAAAGGGGTTGCCAAACTTCCCAAAACTAGAGTCTTCTGAAATCTCAACATATATTTTTTTATCCAATCTTCATGATACTTTCGAGTAATGATCAGTACACCAATCCCACTTGGATGCTCAAGTTTCATTCTCCTACGTTGAAGCATACGTTTGCAGTAACAGTTTGAATTTTTAGGTTTCATTCTGCTTTCTGCTATATTGACAAATGTAGATCAAACTCTAAATCATACACGGTTTGGGCTAGCTTCTTGAAACTTGACACAATAAAGTAGTTCTACATTCTATCCCTAAGGTTTGTTTTCTCTTGATGTAGCCTTCAGCACAGACTGGCGAATAACACTTTCAATGAAAGGCGTTTTTAGGCTGCCAAAAAACTAGAGTCTCCTGAAATCTCAACACATATTTTTTTCCGACCTTAATGATACTTTCAAGTAATGAGCAGTACACCAATCAAACTTGGATGCCCAAGTTTCGTTCTCCTAGGTTGATGCATTCGTTTGCAGTAACAGTTTGAATTTCTAGGTTTCACTCTGTTTTCTCCTATATTGACAGATGCAGCTAGAACTCTAAATCAAACACGGTTTGTGCTAGCTTCTTGAAACTTGACACAATAAAGTAGTTCTACGTTCTGTCTCTAAAGTTTGTTTCCTCTTGATGTAGCCTAATGCAGGGACTGGCGAATAACACTTATATTGAAAGGGGTTGCCAAACTTTCAAAAAACTAGAGTCTCCTGAAATCTCAACATATATTTTTTCATCCAATCTTCATGATACATTCAAGTAATGATCAGTACACCATTCCCACTTGGATGCCCAAGTTTTGTTCTTCTAGGTTGAAGCATTCGTTTGCAGGAACAGTTTGAATTTTTAGGTTTCACTCTGTTTTCTCCTATATTGACAGATGCAGTTAGAACTTTAAATCAAACACGGTTTGTGCTAGCTACTTGAAACATGACACAATAAAGTAGTTCCACGTTCTATCCCTAAGGTTTGTTTCCTCTTGATGTAGCCTTAAGCAGAGACTGGCGAATAACACATTCAATGAAAGGCGTTGTTAGGCTGCCAAAAAACTACAGTCTCCTGAAATCTCATCATATATTTTTTCTTCCGACCTTCATGATACTTTCAAGTAATGAGCAGTGCACCAATCAAACTTGGATGCCCAAGTTTCGTTCTCCTAGGTTGAAGCATTCGTTTGCAGGAACAGTTTGAATTTTTAGGAATCACTCTGTTTTGTCCTATATTGACAGATGCAGTTCGAACTCTAAATCAAACACGGTTTGTGCTAGCTTCTTGAAACTTGACAAAATACTGTAGTTCTGCGTTCTATCTCTAAGGTTTGTTTCCTCTTGATGTAGCCTAATGCAGGGACTGGCGAATAACACTTTTATTGAAAGGGGTTGCCAAACTTCCCAAAACTAGAGTCTTCTGAAATTTCAACATATATTTTTTTATCCAATCTTCATGATACTTTCGAGTAATGATCAGTACACCAATCCCACTTGGATGCTCAAGTTTCATTCTCCTACGTTGAAGCATTCGTTTGCAGTAACAGTTTGAATTTTTTAGGTTTCATTCTGCTTTCTCCTATATTGACAAATGTAGTTCAAACTCTAAATCATACACGGTTTGGGCTAGCTTCTTGAAACTTGACACAATAATGTAGTTCTACATTCTATCCCTAAGGTTTGTTTCCTCTTGATGTAGCCTTCAGCACAGACTGGCGAATAACACTTTCAATGAAAGGTATTTTTAGGCTGCCAAAAAACTAGAGTCTCCTGAAATCTCAACACATATTTTTTTCCGACATTAATGATACTTTCAAGTAATGAGCAGTACACCAATCAAACTTGGATGCCCATGTTTCGTTCTCCTAGGTTGATGCATTCGTTTGCAGTAACAGTTTGAATTTCTAGGTTTCACTCTGTTTTCTCCTATATTGACAGATGCAGCTAGAACTCTAAATCAAACACGGTTTGTGCTAGCTTCTTGAAACTTGACACAATAAAGTAGTTCTACGTTCTATCTCTAAGGTTTGTTTCCTCTTGATGTAGCCTAATGCAGGGACTGGCGAATAACACTTATATTGAAAGGGGTTGCCAAACTTTCAAAAAACTAGAGTCTCCTGAAATCTCAACATATATTTTTTCATCCAATCTTCATGATACATTGAAGTAATGATCAGTACACCATTCCCACTTGGATGCCCAAGTTTTGTTCTTCTAGGTTGAAGCATTCGTTTGCAGGAACAGTTTGAATTTTTTAGGTTTCACTCTGTTTTCTCCTATATTGACAGATGCAGTTAGAACTTTAAATCAAACACGGTTTGTGCTAGCTACTTGAAACATGACACAATAAAGTAGTTCTACGTTCTATCCCTAAGGTTTGTTTCCTCTTGATGTAGCCTTAAGCAGAGACTGGCGAATAACACATTCAATGAAAGGCGTTGTTAGGCTGCCAAAAAACTACAGTCTCCTGAAATCTCAACACATATTTTTTCTTCCGACCTTCATGATACTTTCAAGTAATGAGCAGTGCACCAATCAAACTTGGATGCCCAAGTTTCGTTCTCCTAGGTTGAAGCATTCGTTTGCAGGAACAGTTTGAATTTTTAGGTTTCACTCTGTTTTGTCCTATATTGACAGATGCAGTTCGAACTCTAAATCAAACACGGTTTGTGCTAGCTTCTTGAAACTTGACAAAATACTGTAGTTCTACGTTCTATCTCTAAGGTTTGTTTCCTCTTGATGTAGCCTAATGCAGTTACTGGCGAATAACCCTTTTATTGAAAGGGGTTGCCAAACTTCCAAAAACTAGAGTCTTCTGAAATCTCAACATATATTTTTGCATCCAATCTTCATGATACTTTCAAGTAATGATCAGTACACCAATCCCACTTGGATGCTCAAGTTTCATTCTCCTACGTTGAAGCATTCGTTTGCAGTAACAGTTTTAATCTTTAGGTTTCACAGTTTTCTTCTATATTGACAAATGTAGTTCAAACTCTAAATCATACACGGTTTGGGCTAGCTTCTTGAAACTTGACACAATAAAGTAGTTCTACATTCTATCCCTAAGGTTTGTTTCCTCTTGATGTAGCCTTCAGCACAGACTGGCGAATAACACTTTCAATGAAAGGCGTTTTTAGGCTGCCAAAAAACTAGAGTCTCCTGAAATCTCAACACATATTTTTTTCCGACCTTAATGATACTTTCAAGTAATGAGCAGTACACCAATCAAACTTGGATGCCCAAGTTTCGTTCTCCTAGGTTGATGCATTCGTTTGCAGTAACAGTTTGAATTTCTAGGTTTCACTCTGTTTTCTCCTATATTGACAGATGCAGCTAGAACTCTAAATCAAACACGGTTTGTGCTAGCTTCTTGAAACTTGACACAATAAAGTAGTTCTACGTTCTATCTCTAAAGTTTGTTTCCTCTTGATGTAGCCTAATGCAGGACTGGGAATAACACTTATATTGAAAGGGGTTGCCAAACTTTCAAAAAACTAGAGTCTCCTGAAATCTCAACATATATTTTTTCATCCAATCTTCATGATACATTCAAGTAATGATCAGTACACCATTCCCACTTGGATGCCCAAGTTTTGTTCTTCTAGGGTGAAGCATTCGTTTGCAGGAACAGTTTGAATTTTTAGGTTTCACTCTGTTTTCTCCTATATTGACAGATGCAGTTAGAACTTTAAATCAAACACGGTTTGTGCTAGCTACTTGAAACATGACACAATAAAGTATGTTCTATGTTCTATCCCTAAGGTTTGTTCCATCTTGATGTAGCCTTAAGCAGAGACTGGCGAATAACACATTCAATGAAAGGCGTTGTTAGGCTGCCAAAAAACTACAGTCTCCTGAAATCTCATCATATATTTTTTCTTCCGACCTCATGATACTTTCAAGTAATGAGCAGTGCACCAATCAAACTTGGATGCCCAAGTTTCGTTCTCCTAGGTTGAAGCATTCGTTTGCAGGAACAGTTTGAATTTTTAGGTTTCACTCTGTTTTGTCCTATATTGACAGATGCAGTTCGAACTCTAAATCAAACACGGTTTGTGCTAGCTTCTTGAAACTTGACAAAATACTGTAGTTCTACGTTCTATCTCTAAGGTTTGTTTCCTCTTGATGTAGCCTAATGCACTGACTGGCGAATAACACTTTTATTGAAAGGGGTTGCCAAACTTCCCAAAACTAGAGTCTTCTGAAATCTCAACATATATTTTTTTTATCCAATCTTCATGATACTTTCGAGTAATGATCAGTACACCAATCCCACTTGGATGCTCAAGTTTCATTCTCCTACGTTGAAGCAGACGTTTGCAGTAACAGTTTGAATTTTTAGGTTTCATTCTGCTTTCTGCTATATTGACAAATGTAGATCAAACTCTAAATCATACACGGTTTGGGCTAGCTTCTTGAAACTTGACACAATAAAGTAGTTCTACATTCTATCCCTAAGGTTTGTTTTCTCTTGATGTAGCCTTCAGCACAGACTGGCGAATAACACTTTCAATGAAAGGCGTTTTTAGGCTGCCAAAAAACTAGAGTCTCCTGAAATCTCAACACATATTTTTTTCCGACCTTAATGATACTTTCAAGTAATGAGCAGTACACCAATCAAACTTGGATGCCCAAGTTTCGTTCTCCTAGTTTGATGCATTCGTTTGCAGTAACAGTTTGAATTTCTAGGTTTCACTCTGTTTTCTCCTATATTAACAGATGCAGCTAGAACTCTAAATCAAACACCGTTTGTGCTAGCTTCTTGAAACTTGACACAATAAAGTAGTTCTAGGTTCTATCTCTAAAGTTTGTTTCCTCTTGATGTAGCCTAATGCAGGGACTGGCGAATAACACTTATATTGAAAGGGTTGCCAAACTTTCAAAAAACTAGAGTCTCCTGAAATCTCAACATATATTTTTTCATCCAATCTTCATGATACATTCAAGTAAAGATCAGTACACCATTCCCACTTGGATGCCAAGTTTTGTTCTTCTAGGTTGAAGCATTCGTTTGCAGGAACAGTTTGAATTTTTAGGTTTCACTCTGTTTTCTCCTATATTGACAGATGCAGTTAGAACTTTCAATCAAACACGGTTTGTGCTAGCTACTTGAAACATGACACAATAAAGTAGTTCCACGTT
>NW_027517338.1:0-45203 GCF_048772815.1 Callospermophilus lateralis
CAAAATAAAGGAGTTCTCAGTTTTGTCTCTATGATTTGTTTCCTCTTCATGTAGCCGTCAGCAGAGACTGTGGAAAACCACTTTCATTGACAGGGTTTGCAATGATCCAAGAAATTACGGGTTTCCGAAATACCAGCAAATATTTTTTCACCCAATTTTGATGATCCGTGGTGGTAATGATCATTACACAAATGCCACTGGGCTCACAAAATTGTGTTCTTCTAGGTTGAAGCGTTCGTTTACAGTAGCAGTTTTTATTTTTAGATTTCCCTCTGTTCTCTCCTATATAGATAGATGAATTTGGAACTCTAAAATCAACATGGTTTGTAGTAGCTCTCTGATACTTGACAAAATAAAGGAGTTCTCAGTTTTGTCTCTATGGTTTGTTTCCTCTTCAAGTAGCACTAGGCACAGACTGTGGAAAAGCGCTTTCCTTTGGAGTTGTTGCCAAGCTTCTAAGAAATAACGAATTTCCAAAATACCAGCAAATATTTTTTCACCCAATCTTGATGATCCTGGTGGTAATGATCAGTACACAAATACCACTTGGCTCACCAAATTGTGTTCTTCTCAGTTGAAGCGTTCGTTTACAATAGCAGTTTTTATTTGTAGGTTTCACTCTCTTCTCTTTTATATAGATAGATGAATTTGGAACTCTAAATCCAACATGGTTTGTAGTAGCTCTTTGGAACTTGACAAAATAAAAAAGTTCTCAGTTTTGTCTCTATGGTTTGTTTCCTCTTCAAATAGCCCTAGGCACAGACTGAGGAAAAGCACATTCAATGAGAGGCGTTGCCAAGCTGTTAAGAATTAACGAGTTTCTGAAATACCAGCAAATATTTTTTCACCCAATCTTGATGATACTTGGTGGTAATGATCTGTACACAAATGCCACTTGGCTCACTAAATTGTGTTCTTCTAGAGTGAAGCTTTCGTTTACAGTAGCAGTTCATATTTTTAGGTTTCACTCTGTTCTCTTCCATATAGATAGATGAATTTGGAACTCTAAATCCAACATGGTTTGTAGTAGCTCTTTGAAACTTGACAAAATAAAGGAGTTCTCAGTTTTGTCTCTATGGCTTGTTTCCTCTTCAAGTAGCCCTAGGCAGAGACTGTGTAAAAGCACTTTCATTGAAAGGGCTTGCCAAGCTTCCATGAAATTACGAGTTTCCGAAATACCAGCAAATATTTTTTCACCCAATCTTGAAGATACTTGGTGGTAATGACAAGCACAAAAGTCCCACTTGGCTCACCAAATTTTGTTCTTCTCCGTTGAAGCGTTCGTTTACAGTAGCAGTTTTTATTTTTAGGTTTCAATCTATTCTCTCCTATATAGATAGATGAATTTGGAACTCTAAATCCAACATGGTTTGTAGTAGCTCTTTGAAACTTGACAAAATAAAGGAGTTCTCAGTTTTGTCTCTATGGCTTGTTTCCTCTTCAAGTAGCCCTAGGCAGAGACTGTGTAAAAGCACTTTCATTGAAAAAGCTTGCCAAGCTTCCAAGAAATTACTAGTTTCCGAAATACCAGCAAATATTTTTTCACCCAATCTTGATGATACTTGGTGGTAATGA
The DNA here is from genome assembly GCF_048772815.1 of Callospermophilus lateralis. Taxonomy (NCBI): domain Eukaryota; kingdom Metazoa; phylum Chordata; class Mammalia; order Rodentia; family Sciuridae; genus Callospermophilus; species Callospermophilus lateralis. The sequence goes on from NW_027517338.1 coordinate 1,576, forward strand.
CAAGTACAAAAGTCCCACTTGGCTCACCAAATTTTGTTCTTCTACGTTGAAGCGTTCATTTACAGTAGCAGTTTATATTTTTAGGTCTCCCTCTGTTCTCTCCTACATAGGTAGATGAATTTGGAAGTCTAAATCCAACATGGTTTGTAGTAGCTCTTTGAAACTTGACAAAATAATGCAGTTCTCAGTTTTGTCTCTTTGATTTGTTTCCTCTTAAAGTAGCCCTAGGCACAGACTGTGGAAAAGCACTTTCATTGAAAGGGGTTGCCAAGCTTCTAAGAAATTACGAGTTTCCGAAATACCAGCAAATATTTTTTCACCCCAATCTTGATGATACTTGGTGGTAATGACAAGTACACAAATCCCACTTGGCTCACCAAATTTTGTTCTTCTAGGTTGAAGCGTTCATTTACAGTAGCAGTTTTTATTTTTAGGTTTCACTCTGTTCTCTCCTATATAGATAGATGAATTTGGAACTCTAAAATCAACATGGTTTGTAGTATCTCTCTGATACTTGACAAAATAAAGGAGTTCTCAGTTTTGTCTCTATGATTTGTTTCCTCTTCAAGTAGCCCTCAGCAGAGACTGTGGAAAAGCACTTTCATTGAAAGGGTTTGCCAAGCTCCCAAGAAATTACGGGTTGCCGAAATACCAGCAAATATTTTTTCACCGAATCTTGATGATACTTGGTGTTAATGACAAGTACACAAATGCCACTTGGCTCACCAAATATTGCTCTTCTAGGTTGAAGCGTTCGTTTACAGTAGCAGTTTTTATTTTTAGGTTTCCCTCTGTTCTCTCCTATATAGATAGATGAATTTGGAACTCTAAATCCAACATGGTTTGTAGTAGCTCTTTGAAACTTGACAATATAAAAAAGTTCTCAGTTTTGTCTCTATGGTTTGTTTCCTCTTCAAATAGCCCTAGGCACAGACTGAGGAAAAGCACATTCAATGAGAGGCGTTGCCAAGCTGTTAAGAATTAACGAGTTTCTGAAATACCAGCAAATATTTTTTCACCCAATCTTCATGATACGTGGTGGTAATGATCTGTACACAAATGCCACTTGGCTCACTAAATTGTGTTCTTCTAGAGTGAAGCTTTCGTTTACAGTAGCAGTTTATATTTTTAGGTTTCACTCTGTTCTCTTCCATATAGATAGATGAATTTGGAACTCTAAATCCAACATGGTTTGTAGTAGCTCTTTGAAACTTGACAAAATAAAGGAGTTCTCAGTTTTGTCTCTATGGCTTGTTTCCTCTTCAAGTAGCCCTAGGCAGAGACTGTGTAAAAGCACTTTCATTGAAAGGGCTTGCCAAGCTTCCAAGAAATTACGAGTTTCCGAAATACCAGCAAATATTTTTTCACCCAATCTTGATGATACTTGGTGGTAATGACAAGTACAAAAGTCCCACTTGGCTCACCAAATTTTGTTCTTCTACGTTGAAGCGTTCATTTACAGTAGCAGTTTATATTTTTAGGTCTCCCTCTGTTCTCTCCTACATAGGTAGATGAATTTGGAAGTCTAAATCCAACATGGTTTGTAGTAGCTCTTTGAAACTTGACAAAATAAAGGAGTTCTCAGTTTTGTCTCGATGATTTGTTTCCTCTTCATGTAGCCGTCAGCAGAGACTGTTGAACAGCACTTTCATTGAAAGGGTTTGCCATGATCGAAGAAATTACGGGTTTCCGAAATACCAGCAAATATTTTTTCACCCAATTTTGATTATCCGTGGTGGTAATGATCATTACACAAATGCCACTGGGCTCACAAAATTGTGTTCTTCTAGGTTGAAGCGTTCGTTTACAGTAGCAGTTTTTATTTTTAGGTTTCACTCTGTTCTCTCCTATATAGATAGATGAATTTTAACTCTAAAATCAACATGGTTTGTAGTAGCTCTCTGATACTTGACAAAATAAAGGAGTTCTCAGTTTTGTCTCTATGGTTTGTTTCCTCTTCAAGTAGCACTAGGCACAGACTGTGGAAAAGCGCTTTCCTTTGGAGTTGTTGCCAAGCTTCTAAGAAATAACGAATTTCCAAAATACCAGCAAATATTTTTTCACCCAATCTTGATGATCCTGGTGGTAATGATCAGTACACAAATACCACTTGGCTCACCAAATTGTGTTCTTCTCGGTTGAAGCGTTCGTTTGCAATAGCAGTTTTTATTTGTAGGTTTCACTCTCTTCTCTTTTATATAGATAGATGAATTTGGAACTCTAAATCCAACATGGTTTGTAGTAGCTCTTTGAAACTTGACAAAATAAAAAAGTTCTCAGTTTTGTCTCTATGGTTTGTTTCATCTTCAAATAGCCCTAGGCACAGACTGAGGAAATGCACATTCAATGAGAGGCGTTGCCAAGCTGTTAAGAATTTACGAGTTTCTGAAATACCAGCAAATATTTTTTCACCCAATCTTGATGATACTTGGTGGTAATGATCTGTACACAAATGCCACTTGGCTCACTAAATTGTGTTCTTCTAGAGTGAAGCTTTCGTTTACAGTAGCAGTTCATATTTTTAGGTTTCACTCTGTTCTCTTCCATATAGATAGATGAATTTGGAACTCTAAATCCAACATGGTTTGTAGTAGCTCTTTGAAACTTGACAAAATAAAGGAGTTCTCAGTTTTGTCTCTATGGCTTGTTTCCTCTTCAAGTAGCCCTAGGCAGAGACTGTGTAAAAGCACTTTCATTGAAAGGGCTTGCCAAGCTTCCATGAAATTACGGGTTTCCGAAATACCAGCAAATATTTTTTCACCCAATCTTGAAGATACTTGGTGGTAATGACAAGTACAAAAGTCCCACTTGGCTCACCAAATTTTGTTCTTCTCCGTTGAAGCGTTCGTTTACAGTAGCAGTTTTTATTTTTAGGTTTCAATCTATTCTCTCCTATATAGATAGGTGAATTTGGAACTCTAAATCCAACATGGTTTGTAGTAGCTCTTTGAAACTTGACAAAATAAAGGAGTTCTCAGTTTTGTCTCTATGGCTTGTTTCCTCTTCAAGTAGCCCTAGGCAGAGACTGTGTAAAAGCACTTTCATTGAAAAAGCTTGCCACGCTTCCAAGAAATTACTAGTTTCCGAAATACCAGCAAATATTTTTTCACCCAATCTTGATGATACTTGGTGGTAATGACAAGTACAAAAGTCCCACTTGGCTCACCAAATTTTGTTCTTCTACGTTGAAGCGTTCATTTACAGTAGCAGTTTATATTTTTAGGTCTCCCTCTGTTCTCTCCTACATAGGTAGATGAATTTGGAAGTCTAAATCCAACATGGTTTGTAGTAGCTCTTTGAAACTTGACAAAATAAAGCAGTTCTCAGTTTTGTCTCTTTGATTTGTTTCCTCTTAAAGTAGCCCTAGGCACAGACTGTGGAAAAGCACTTTCATTGAAAGGGGTTGCCAAGCTTCTAAGAAATTACGAGTTTCCGAAATACCAGCAAATATTTTTTCACCCAATCTTGATGATACTTGGTGGTAATGACAAGTACACAAATCCCACTAGGCTCACCAAATTTTGTTCTTCTAGGTTGAAGCGTTCGTTTATAGTAGCAGTTTTTATTTTTAGGTTTCACTCTGTTCTCCCCTATATAGACAGATGAATTTGGAACTCTAAAATCAACATGGTTTGTAGTATCTCTCTGATACTTGACAAAATAAAGGAGTTCTCAGTTTTGTCTGTATGGTTTGTTTCCTCTTCAAGTAGCACTAGGCACAGACTGTGGAAAAGCACTTTCATTGGGAGTTGTTGCCAAGCTTCTAAGAAATAACGAGTTTCCAAAATACCAGCAAATATTTTTTCACCCAATCTTGATGATCCTGGTGGTAATGATCAGTACACAAATACCACTTGGCTCACCAAATTGTGTTCTTCTAGGTTGAAGCGTTCGTTTACAATAGCAGTTTTTATTTGTATGTTTCACTCTGTTCTCTTCCATATAGATAGATGAATTTGGAACTCTAAATCCAAAATGGTTTGTAGTAGCTGTTTGAAACTTTACAAAATGAAGGAGTTCTAAGTTTTGTCTTTATTCATTGTTTCCTCTTCAAGTAGCACTAGGCACAGACTGTGGAAAAGCACTTTCATTGAGTTGGTTGCCAGGCTTCTAAGAAATAACGAGTTTCCGAAATACCAGCAAATATTTTTTCACCCAATCTTGATGATACTTGGTGGTAATGACAAGTACACAAATCCCACTTGGCTCACCAAATTTTGTTCTTCTAGGTTGAAGCGTTCCTTTACAGTAGCAGTTTTTATTTTTAGGTTTCACTCTGTTCTCTCCTATATAGATAGATGAATTTGGAACTCTAAAATCAACATGGTTTGTAGTATCTCTCTGATACTTGACAAAATAAAGGAGTTATCAGTTTTGTCTCTATGGTTTGTTTCCTCTTCAAGTATCCCTAAGCAGAGACTGTGGAAAAGCACTTTCATTGAAAGGGGTTGCCAAGCTTCCAAGAAATTACGAGTTTCCGAAATACCAGCAAATATTTTTTCACCCAATCTTGATGATACTTGGGGGTAATGACAAGTACACAAATCCCACTTGGCTCACCAAATTTTGTTCTTCTAGGTTGAAGCGTTCGTTTACAGTAGCAGTTTTTATTTTTAGGTTTCACTCTGTTCTCTCCTATATAGATAGATGAATTTGGAACTCTAAAATCAACATGGTTTGTAGTATCTCTCTGATACTTGACAAAATAAAGGAGTTCTCAGTTTTGTCTGTATGGTTTGTTTCCTCTTCAAGTAGCACTAGGCACAGACTGTGGAAAAGCGCTTTCATTGGGAGTTGTTGCCAAGTTTCTAAGAAATAACGAGTTTCCAAAATACCAGCAAATATTTTTTCACCCAATCTTGATGATCCTGGTGGTAATGATCAGTACACAAATACCACTTGGCTCACCAAATTGTGTTCTTCTAGGTTGAAGCGTTCGTTTACAATAGCAGTTTTTATTTGTAGGTTTCACTCTGTTCTCTTTTATATAGATAGATGAATTTGGAACTCTAAATCCAAAATGGTTTGTAGTAGCTGTTTGAAACTTTACAAAATGAAGGAGTTCTCAGTTTTGTCTTTATTCATTGTTTCATCTTCAAGTAGCACTAGGCACAGACTGTGGAAAAGCACTTTCATTGAGATTGGTTGCCAGGCTTCTAAGAAATAACGAGTTTCCGAAATACCAGCAAATATTTTTTCACCCAATCTTCATGATACGTGGTGGTAATGATCTGTACACAAATGCCACTTGGCTCACTAAATTGTGTTCTTCTAGAGTGAAGCTTTCGTTTACAGTAGCAGTTTATATTTTTAGGTTTCACTCTGTTCTCTTCCATATAGATAGATGAATTTGGAACTCTAAATCCAACATGGTTTGTAATAGCTCTTTGAAACTTGACAAAATAAAGGAGTTCTCAGTTTTGTCTCTATGATTTGTTTCCTCTTCAAGTAGCCCTCAGCAGAGACTGTGGAAATGCACTTTCATTGAAAGGGTTTGCCAAGCTCCCAAGAAATTACGGGTTGCCGAAATACCAGCAAATATTTTTTCACCGAATCTTGATGATACTTGGTGTTAATGACAAGTACACAAATGCCACTTGGCTCACCAAATATTGCTCTTCTAGGTTGAAGCGTTCGTTTACAGTAGCAGTTTTTATTTTTAGGTTTCCCTCTGTTCTCTCCTATATAGATAGATGAATTTGGAACTCTAAATCCAACATGGTTTGTAGTAGCTCTTTGAAACTTGACAATATAAAAAAGTTCTCAGTTTTGTCTCTATGGTTTGTTTCCTCTTCAAATAGCCCTAGGCACAGACTGAGGAAAAGCACATTCAATGAGAGGCGTTGCCAAGCTGTTAAGAATTAACGAGTTTCTGAAATACCAGCAAATATTTTTTCACCCAATCTTGATGATACTTGGTGGTAATGATCTGTACACAAATGCCACTTGGCTCACTAAATTGTGTTCTTCTAGAGTGAAGCTTTCGTTTACAGTAGCAGTTCATATTTTTAGGTTTCACTCTGTTCTCTTCCATATAGATAGATGAATTTGGAACTCTAAATCCAACATGGTTTGTAGTAGCTCTTTGAAACTTGACAAAATAAAGGAGTTCTCAGTTTTGTCTCTATGGCTTGTTTCCTCTTCAAGTAGCCCTAGGCAGAGACTGTGTAAAAGCACTTTCATTGAAAGGGCTTGCCAAGCTTCCATGAAATTACGAGTTTCCGAAATACCAGCAAATATTTTTTCACCCAATCTTGATGATACTTGGTGGTAATGACAAGTACAAAAGTCCCACTTGGCTCACCAAATTTTGTTCTTCTACGTTGAAGCGTTCGTTTACAGTAGCAGTTTTATTTTTAGGTTTCAATCTATTCTCTCCTATATAGATAGATGAATTTGGAACTCTAAATCCAACATGGTTTGTAGTAGCTCTTTGAAACTTGACAAAATAAAGGAGTTCTCAGTTTTGTCTCTATGGCTTGTTTCCTCTTCAAGTAGCCCTAGGCAGAGACTGTGTAAAAGCACTTTCATTGAAAAAGCTTGCCAAGCTTCCAAGAAATTACTAGTTTCCGAAATACCAGCAAATATTTTTTCACCCAATCTTGATGATACTTGGTGGTAATGACAAGTACAAAAGTCCCACTTGGCTCACCAAATTTTGTTTTTCTACGTTGAAGCGTTCATTTACAGTAGCAGTTTATATTTTTAGGTCTCCCTCTGTTCTCTCCTACATAGTTAGATGAATTTGGAAGTCTAAATCCAACATGGTTTGTAGTAGCTATTTGAAACTTGACACAATAAAGGAGTTCTCAGTTTTGTCTCTTTGATTTGTTTCCTCTTAAAGTAGCCCTAGGCACAGACTGTGGAAAAGCACTTTCATTGAAAGGGGTTGCCAAGCTTCTAAGAAATTACGAGTTTCCGAAATACCAGCAAATATTTTTTCACCCAATCTTGATGATACTTGGGGGTAATGACAAGTACACAAATCCCACTTGGCTCACCAAATTTTGTTCTTCTAGGTTGAAGCGTTCGTTTACAGTAGCAGTTTTTATTTTTAGGTTTCACTCTGTTCTCTCCTATATAGATAGATGAATTTGGAACTCTAAAATCAACATGGTTTGTAGTATCTCTCTGATACTTGACAAAATAAAGGAGTTCTCAGTTTTGTCTGTATGGTTTGTTTCCTCTTCAAGTAGCACTAGGCACAGACTGTGGAAAAGCACTTTCATTGGGAGTTGTTGCCAAGCTTCTAAGAAATAACGACTTTCCAAAATACCAGCAAATATTTTTTCACCCAATCTTGATGATCCTGGTGTTAATGATCAGTACACAAATACCACTTGGCTCACCAAATTGTGTTCTTCTGGGTTGAAGCGTTCGTTTACAGTAGCAGTTTATATTTTTAGGTCTCCCTCTGTTCTCTTTTATAGAGATAGATGAATTTGGAACTCTAAATCCAAAATGGTTTGTAGTAGCTGTTTGAAACTTTACAAAATGAAGGAGTTCTCAGTTTTGTCTTTATTCATTGTTTCCTCTTCAAGTAGCACTAGGCACAGACTGTGGAAAAGCACTTTCATTGAGATTGGTTGCCAGGCTTCTAAGAAATAACGAGTTTCCGAAATACCAGCAAATATTTTTTCACACAATCTTGATGATCCTGGTGGTAATGATCCGTACACAAATACCACTTGGCTCACCAAATTGTGTTCTTCTAGGTTGAAGCGTTCGTTTACAATAGCAGTTTTTATTTGTAGGTTTCACTCTGTTCTCTTTTATATAGATAGATGAATTTGGAACTCTAAATCCAAAATGGTTTGTAGTAGCTGTTTGAAACTTTACAAAATGAAGGAGTTCTCAGTTTTGTCTTTATTCATTGTTTCATCTTCAAGTAGCACTAGGCACAGACTGTGGAAAAGCACTTTCATTGAGATTGGTTGCCAGGCTTCTAAGAAATAACGAGTTTCCGAAATACCAGCAAATATTTTTTCACCCAATCTTGATGATACTTGGTGGTAATGACAAGTACACAAATCCCACTTGGCTCACCAAATTGTGTTCTTCTAGGTTGAAGCGTTCGTTTACAGTAGCAGTTTTTATTTTTAGGTTTCAATCTATTCTCTCCTATATAGATAGATGAATTTGGAACTCTAAATCCAACATGGTTTGTAATAGCTCTTTGAAACTTGACAAAATAAAGGAGTTCTCAGTTTTGTCTCTATGATTTGTTTCCTCTTCAAGTAGCCCTCAGCAGAGACTGTGGAAAAGCACTTTCATTGAAAGGGTTTGCCAAGCTCCCAAGAAATTACGGGTTGCCGAAATACCAGCAAATATTTTTTCACCGAATCTTGATGATACTTGGTGTTAATGACAAGTACACAAATGCCACTTGGCTCACCAAATATTGCTCTTCTAGGTTGAAGCGTTCGTTTACAGTAGCAGTTTTTATTTTTAGGTTTCCCTCTGTTCTCTCCTATATAGATAGATGAATTTGGAACTCTAAATCCAACATGGTTTGTAGTAGCTCTTTGAAACTTGACAATATAAAAAAGTTCTCAGTTTTGTCTCTATGGTTTGTTTCCTCTTCAAATAGCCCTAGGCACAGACTGAGGAAAAGCACATTCAATGAGAGGCGTTGCCAAGCTGTTAAGAATTAACGAGTTTCTGAAATACCAGCAAATATTTTTTCACCCAATCTTGATGATACTTGGTGGTAATGATCTGTACACAAATGCCACTTGGCTCACTAAATTGTGTTCTTCTAGAGTGAAGCTTTCGTTTACAGTAGCAGTTCATATTTTTAGGTTTCACTCTGTTCTCTTCCATATAGATAGATGAATTTGGAACTCTAAATCCAACATGGTTTGTAGTAGCTCTTTGAAACTTGACAAAATAAAGGAGTTCTCAGTTTTGTCTCTATGGCTTGTTTCCTCTTCAAGTAGCCCTAGGCAGAGACTGTGTAAAAGCACTTTCATTGAAAGGGCTTGCCAAGCTTCCATGAAATTACGAGTTTCCGAAATACCAGCAAATATTTTTTCACCCAATCTTGATGATACTTGGTGGTAATGACAAGTACAAAAGTCCCACTTGGCTCACCAAATTTTGTTCTTCTACGTTGAAGCGTTCGTTTACAGTAGCAGTTTTATTTTTAGGTTTCAATCTATTCTCTCCTATATAGATAGATGAATTTGGAACTCTAAATCCAACATGGTTTGTAGTAGCTCTTTGAAACTTGACAAAATAAAGGAGTTCTCAGTTTTGTCTCTATGGCTTGTTTCCTCTTCAAGTAGCCCTAGGCAGAGACTGTGTAAAAGCACTTTCATTGAAAAAGCTTGCCAAGCTTCCAAGAAATTACTAGTTTCCGAAATACCAGCAAATATTTTTTCACCCAATCTTGATGATACTTGGTGGTAATGACAAGTACAAAAGTCCCACTTGGCTCACCAAATTTTGTTTTTCTACGTTGAAGCGTTCATTTACAGTAGCAGTTTATATTTTTAGGTCTCCCTCTGTTCTCTCCTACATAGTTAGATGAATTTGGAAGTCTAAATCCAACATGGTTTGTAGTAGCTATTTGAAACTTGACACAATAAAGGAGTTCTCAGTTTTGTCTCTTTGATTTGTTTCCTCTTAAAGTAGCCCTAGGCACAGACTGTGGAAAAGCACTTTCATTGAAAGGGGTTGCCAAGCTTCTAAGAAATTACGAGTTTCCGAAATACCAGCAAATATTTTTTCACCCAATCTTGATGATACTTGGGGGTAATGACAAGTACACAAATCCCACTTGGCTCACCAAATTTTGTTCTTCTAGGTTGAAGCGTTCGTTTACAGTAGCAGTTTTTATTTTTAGGTTTCACTCTGTTCTCTCCTATATAGATAGATGAATTTGGAACTCTAAAATCAACATGGTTTGTAGTATCTCTCTGATACTTGACAAAATAAAGGAGTTCTCAGTTTTGTCTGTATGGTTTGTTTCCTCTTCAAGTAGCACTAGGCACAGACTGTGGAAAAGCACTTTCATTGGGAGTTGTTGCCAAGCTTCTAAGAAATAACGACTTTCCAAAATACCAGCAAATATTTTTTCACCCAATCTTGATGATCCTGGTGTTAATGATCAGTACACAAATACCACTTGGCTCACCAAATTGTGTTCTTCTGGGTTGAAGCGTTCGTTTACAGTAGCAGTTTATATTTTTAGGTCTCCCTCTGTTCTCTTTTATAGAGATAGATGAATTTGGAACTCTAAATCCAAAATGGTTTGTAGTAGCTGTTTGAAACTTTACAAAATGAAGGAGTTCTCAGTTTTGTCTTTATTCATTGTTTCCTCTTCAAGTAGCACTAGGCACAGACTGTGGAAAAGCACTTTCATTGAGATTGGTTGCCAGGCTTCTAAGAAATAACGAGTTTCCGAAATACCAGCAAATATTTTTTCACACAATCTTGATGATCCTGGTGGTAATGATCCGTACACAAATACCACTTGGCTCACCAAATTGTGTTCTTCTAGGTTGAAGCGTTCGTTTACAATAGCAGTTTTTATTTGTAGGTTTCACTCTGTTCTCTTTTATATAGATAGATGAATTTGGAACTCTAAATCCAAAATGGTTTGTAGTAGCTGTTTGAAACTTTACAAAATGAAGGAGTTCTCAGTTTTGTCTTTATTCATTGTTTCATCTTCAAGTAGCACTAGGCACAGACTGTGGAAAAGCACTTTCATTGAGATTGGTTGCCAGGCTTCTAAGAAATAACGAGTTTCCGAAATACCAGCAAATATTTTTTCACCCAATCTTGATGATACTTGGTGGTAATGACAAGTACACAAATCCCACTTGGCTCACCAAATTGTGTTCTTCTAGGTTGAAGCGTTCGTTTACAGTAGCAGTTTTTATTTTTAGGTTTCAATCTATTCTCTCCTATATAGATAGATGAATTTGGAACTCTAAATCCAACATGGTTTGTAATAGCTCTTTGAAACTTGACAAAATAAAGGAGTTCTCAGTTTTGTCTCTATGATTTGTTTCCTCTTCAAGTAGCCCTCAGCAGAGACTGTGGAAAAGCACTTTCATTGAAAGGGTTTGCCAAGCTCCCAAGAAATTACGGGTTGCCGAAATACCAGCAAATATTTTTTCACCGAATCTTGATGATACTTGGTGTTAATGACAAGTACACAAATGCCACTTGGCTCACCAAATATTGCTCTTCTAGGTTGAAGCGTTCGTTTACAGTAGCAGTTTTTATTTTTAGGTTTCCCTCTGTTCTCTCCTATATAGATAGATGAATTTGGAACTCTAAATCCAACATGGTTTGTAGTAGCTCTTTGAAACTTGACAATATAAAAAAGTTCTCAGTTTTGTCTCTATGGTTTGTTTCCTCTTCAAATAGCCCTAGGCACAGACTGAGGAAAAGCACATTCAATGAGAGGCGTTGCCAAGCTGTTAAGAATTAACGAGTTTCTGAAATACCAGCAAATATTTTTTCACCCAATCTTCATGATACGTGGTGGTAATGATCTGTACACAAATGCCACTTGGCTCACTAAATTGTGTTCTTCTAGAGTGAAGCTTTCGTTTACAGTAGCAGTTTATATTTTTAGGTTTCACTCTGTTCTCTTCCATATAGATAGATGAATTTGGAACTCTAAATCCAACATGGTTTGTAGTAGCTCTTTGAAACTTGACAAAATAAAGGAGTTCTCAGTTTTGTCTCTATGGCTTGTTTCCTCTTCAAGTAGCCCTAGGCAGAGACTGTGTAAAAGCACTTTCATTGAAAGGGCTTGCCAAGCTTCCAAGAAATTACGAGTTTCCGAAATACCAGCAAATATTTTTTCACCCAATCTTGATGATACTTGGTGGTAATGACAAGTACAAAAGTCCCACTTGGCTCACCAAATTTTGTTCTTCTACGTTGAAGCGTTCATTTACAGTAGCAGTTTATATTTTTAGGTCTCCCTCTGTTCTCTCCTACATAGGTAGATGAATTTGGAAGTCTAAATCCAACATGGTTTGTAGTAGCTCTTTGAAACTTGACAAAATAAAGGAGTTCTCAGTTTTGTCTCGATGATTTGTTTCCTCTTCATGTAGCCGTCAGCAGAGACTGTGGAAAAGCACTTTCATTGAAAGGGTTTGCCATGATCCAAGAAATTACGGGTTTCCGAAATACCAGAAAATATTTTTTCACCCAATTTTGATGATCCGTGGTGGTAATGATCATTACACAAATGCCACTGGGTTCACAAAATTGTGTTCTTCTAGGTTGAAGCGTTCGTTTACAGTAGCAGTTTTTATTTTTAGGTTTCACTCTGTTCTCTCCTATATAGATAGATGAATTTGGAACTCTAAAATCAACATGGTTTGTAGTAGCTCTCTGATACTTGACAAAATAAAGGAGTTCTCAGTTTTGTCTCTATGGTTTGTTTCCTCTTCAAGTATCCCTAAGCAGAGACTGTGGAAAAGCACTTTCAATGAAAGGGGTTGCCAAGCTTCCAAGAAATTACGAGTTTCCGAAATACCAGCAAATATTTTTTCACCCAATCTTGATGATACTTGGGGGTAATGACAAGTACACAAATCCCACTTGGCTCACCAAATTTTGTTCTTCTAGGTTGAAGCGTTCGTTTACAGTAGCAGTTTTTATTTTTAGGTTTCACTCTGTTCTCTCCTATATAGATAGATGAATTTGGAACTCTAAAATCAACATGGTTTGTAGTATCTCTCTGATACTTGACAAAATAAAGGAGTTCTCAGTTTTGTCTCTATGGTTTGTTTCCTCTTCAAGTAGCACTAGGCACAGACTGTGGAAAAGCGCTTTCATTGGGAGTTGTTGCCAAGCTTCTAAGAAATAACGAGTTTCCAAAATACCAGCAAATATTTTTTCACCCAATCTTGATGATCCTGGTGGTAATGATCAGTACACAAATACCACTTGGCTCACCAAATTGTGTTCTTCTAGGTTGAAGCGTTCGTTTACAATAGCAGTTTTTATTTGTAGGTTTCACTCTGTTCTCTTTTATATAGATAGATGAATTTGGAACTCTAAATCCAAAATGGTTTGTAGTAGCTGTTTGAAACTTTACAAAATGAAGGAGTTCTCAGTTTTGTCTTTATTCATTGTTTCCTCTTCAAGTAGCACTAGGCACAGACTGTGGAAAAGCACTTTCATTGAGATTGGTTGCCAGGCTTCTAAGAAATAACGAGTTTCCGAAATACCAGCAAATATTTTTTCACCCAATCTTGATGATACTTGGTGGTAATGACAAGTACACAAATCCCACTTGGCTCACCAAATTGTGTTCTTCTAGGTTGAAGCGTTCGTTTACAGTAGCAGTTTTTATTTTTAGGTTTCAATCTATTCTCTCCTATGTAGATAGATGAATTTGGAACTCTAAATCCAACATGGTTTGTAATAGCTCTTTGAAACTTGACAAAATAAAGGAGTTCTCAGTTTTGTCTCTATGATTTGTTTCCTCTTCAAGTAGCCCTCAGCAGAGACTGTGGAAAAGCACTTTCATTGAAAGGGTTTGCCAAGCTCCCAAGAAATTACGGGTTTCCGAAATACCAGCAAATATTTTTTTCACCGAATCTTCATGATACTTGGTGTTAATGACAAGTACACAAATGCCACTTGGCTCACCAAATATTGCTCTTCTAGGTTGAAGCGTTCGTTTACAGTAGCAGTTTTTATTTTTAGGTTTCCCTCTGTTCTCTCCTATATAGATAGATGAATTTGGAACTCTAAATCCAACATGGTTTGTAGTAGCTCTTTGAAAGTTGACAAAATAAAAAAGTTCTCAGTTTTGTCTCTATGGTTTGTTTCCTCTTCAAATAGCCCTAGGCACAGACTGAGGAAAAGCACATTCAATGAGAGGCGTTGCCAAGCTGTTAAGAATTAACGAGTTTCTGAAATAACAGCAAATATTTTTTCACCCAATCTTGATGATACTTGGTGGTAATGATCTGTACACAAATGCCACTTGGCTCACTAAATTGTGTTCTTCTAGAGTGAAGCTTTCGTTTACAGTAGCAGTTCATATTTTTAGGTTTCACTCTGTTCTCTTCCATATAGATAGATGAATTTGGAACTCAAAATCCAACATGGTTTGTAGTAGCTCTTTGAAACTTGACAAAATAAAGGAGTTCTCAGTTTTGTCTCTATGGCTTGTTTCCTCTTCAAGTAGCCCTAGGCAGAGACTGTGTAAAAGCACTTTCATTGAAAGGGCTTGCCAAGCTTCCATGAAATTACGAGTTTCCGAAATACCAGCAAATATTTTTTCACCCAATCTTGATGATACTTGGTGGTAATGACAAGTACAAAAGTCCCACTTGGCTCACCAAATTTTGTTCTTCTACGTTGAAGCGTTCGTTTACAGTAGCAGTTTTTATTTTTAGGTTTCAATCTATTCTCTCCTATATAGATAGATGAATTTGGAACTCTAAATCCAACATGGTTTGTAGTAGCTCTTTGAAACTTGACAAAATAAAGGAGTTCTCAGTTTTGTCTCTATGGCTTGTTTCCTCTTAAAGTAGCCCTAGGCAGAGACTGTGGAAAAGCACTTTCATTGAAAGGGGTTGCCAAGCTTCTAAGAAATTACGAGTTTCTGAAATACCAGCAAATATTTTTTCACCCAATCTTGATGATACTTGGGGGTAATGACAAGTACACAAATCCCACTTGGCTCACCAAATTTTGTTCTTCTAGGTTGAAGCGTTCGTTTACAGTAGCAGTTTTTATTTTTAGGTTTCACTCTGTTCTCTCCTATATAGATAGATGAATTTGGAACTCTAAAATCAACATGGTTTGTAGTATCTCTCTGATACTTGACAAAATAAAGGAGTTCTCAGTTTTGTCTGTATGGTTTGATTCCTCTTCAAGTAGCACTAGGCACAGACTGTGGAAAAGCACTTTCATTGGGAGTTGTTGCCAAGCTTCTAAGAAATAACGAGTTTCCAAAATACCAGCAAATATTTTTTCACCCAATCTTGATGATCCTGGTGGTAATGATCAGTACACAAATACCACTTGGCTCACCAAATTGTGTTCTTCTGGGTTGAAGCGTTCGTTTACAGTAGCAGTTTATATTTTTAGGTCTCCCTCTGTTCTCTTTTATAGAGATAGATGAATTTGGAACTCTAAATCCAAAATGGTTTGTAGTAGCTTTTTGAAACTTTACAAAATGAAGGAGTTCTCAGTTTTGTCTTTATTCATTGTTTCCTCTTCAAGTAGCACGAGGCACAGACTGTGGAAAAGCACTTTCATTGAGATTGGTTGCCAGGCTTCTAAGAAATAACGAGTTTCCGAAATACCAGCAAATATTTTTTCACCCAATCTTGATGATACTTGGTGGTAATGACAAGTACACAAATCCCACTTGGCTCACCAAATTGTGTTCTTCTAGGTTAAAGCGTTCGTTTACAGTAGCAGTTTTTATTTTTAGGTTTCAATCTATTCTCTCCTATATAGATAGATGAATTTGGAACTATAAATCCAACATGGTTTGTAATAGCTCTTTGAAACTTGACAAAATAAAGGAGTTCTCAGTTTTGTCTCTATGATTTGTTTCCTTTTCAAGTAGCCCTCAGCAGAGACTGTGGAAAAGCACTTTCATTGAAAGGGTTTGCCAAGCTCCCAAGAAATTACGGGTTGCCGAAATACCAGCAAATATTTTTTCACCGAAACTTGATGATACTTGGTGTTAATGACAAGTACACAAATGCCACTTGGCTCACCAAATATTGCTCTTCTAGGTTGAAGCGTTCGTTTACAGTAGCAGTTTTTATTTTTAGGTTTCCCTCTGTTCTCTCCTATATAGATAGATGAATTTGGAACTCTAAAATCCAACATGGTTTGTAGTAGCTCTTTGAAACTTGACAATATAAAAAAGTTCTCAGTTTTGTCTCTATGGTTTGTTTCCTCTTCAAATAGCCCTAGGCACAGACTGAGGAAAAGCACATTCAATGAGAGGCGTTGCCAAGCTGTTAAGAATTAACGAGTTTCTGAAATACCAGCAAATATTTTTTCACCCAATCTTCATGATACGTGGTGGTAATGATCTGTACACAAATGCCACTTGGCTCACTAAATTGTGTTCTTCTAGAGTGAAGCTTTCGTTTACAGTAGCAGTTTTTATTTTTAGGTTTCACTCTGTTCTCTTCCATATAGATAGATGAATTTGGAACTCTAAATCCAACATGGTTTGTAGTAGCTCTTTGAAACTTGACAAAATAAAGGAGTTCTCAGTTTTGTCTCTATGGCTTGTTTCCTCTTCAAGTAGCCCTAAGCAGAGACTATGGAAAAGCACTTTCATTGAAAAGGGGTTGCCAAGCTTCTAAGCAATAAGGAGTGTCCGAAATTCCAGCAAATATTTTTTCACCCAATCTTGATGATACTTGGTGGTAATGACAAGTACAAGAGTCCCACTTGGCTCACCAAATTTTGTTCTTCTACGTTGAAGCGTTCATTTACAGTAGCAGTTTATATTTTTAGGTCTCCCTCTGTTCTCTCCTACATAGGAGATGAATTTGGAAGTCTAAATCCAACATGGTTTGTAGTAGCTCTTTGAAACTTGACAAAATAAAGGAGTTCTCAGTTTTGTCTCTTTGATTTGTTTCCTCTTAAAGTAGCCCTAGGCACAGACTGTGGAAAAGCACTTTCATTGAAAGGGGTTGCCAAGCTTCTAAGAAATTACGAGTTTCAGAAATACCAGCAAATATTTTTTCACCCAATCTTGATGATACTTGGTGGTAATGACAAGTACACAAATCCCACTTGGCTCACCAAATTTTGTTCTTCTAGGTTGAAGCGTTCGTTTACAGTAGCAGTTTTTATTTTTAGGTTTCACTCTGTTCTCTCCTATATAGATAGATGAATTTGGAACTCTAAAATCAACATGGTTTGTAGTATCTCTCTGATACTTGACAAAATAAAGGAGTTCTCAGTTTGGTCTCTATGGCTTGTTTCCTCTTCAAGTAGCCCTCAGCAGAGACTGTGGAAAAGCACTTTCATTGAAAGGGTTTGCCAAGCTCCCAAGAAATTACGGGTTGCCGTAATACCAGCAAATATTTTTTCACCGAAACTTGATGATACTTGGTGTTAATGACAAGTACACAAATGCCACTTGGCTCACCAAATATTGCTCTTCTAGGTTGAAGCGTTCGTTTACAGTAGCAGTTTTTATTTTTAGGTTTCCCTCTGTTCTCTCCTATATAGATAGATGAATTTGGAACTCTAAATCCAACATGGTTTGTAGTAGCTCTTTGAAACTTGACAATATAAAAAAGTTCTCAGTTTTGTCTCTATGGTTTGTTTCCTCTTCAAATAGCCCTAGGCACAGACTGAGGAAAAGCACATTCAATGAGAGGCGTTGCCAAGCTGTTAAGAATTAACGAGTTTCTGAAATATCAGCAAATATTTTTTCACCCAATCTTCATGATACGTGGTGGTAATGATCTGTACACAAATGCCACTTGGCTCACTAAATTGTGTTCTTCTAGAGTGAAGCTTTCGTTTACAGTAGCAGTTTATATTTTTAGGTTTCACTCTGTTCTCTTCCATATAGATAGATGAATTTGGAACTCTAAATCCAACATGGTTTGTAGTAGCTCTTTGAAACTTGACAAAATAAAGGAGTTCTCAGTTTTGTCTCTATGGCTTGTTTTCTCTTCAAGTAGCCCTAGGCAGAGACTGTGTAAAAGCACTTTCATTGAAAGGGCTTGCCAAGCTTCCAAGAAATTACGAGTTTCCGAAATACCAGCAAATATT
The DNA here is from genome assembly GCF_048772815.1 of Callospermophilus lateralis. Classification (NCBI taxonomy): domain Eukaryota; kingdom Metazoa; phylum Chordata; class Mammalia; order Rodentia; family Sciuridae; genus Callospermophilus; species Callospermophilus lateralis. The sequence goes on from NW_027517338.1 coordinate 19,327, forward strand.
TTTCACCCAATCTTGATGATACTTGGTGGTAATGACAAGTACAAAAGTCCCACTTGGCTCACCAAATTTTGTTCTTCTACGTTGAAGCGTTCGTTTACAGTAGCAGTTTATATTTTTAGGTCTCCCTCTGTTCTCTCCTACATAGGTAGATGAATTTGGAAGTCTAAATCCAACATGGTTTGTAGTAGCTCTTTGAAACTTGACAAAATAAAGGAGTTCTCAGTTCTGTCTCTTTGATTTTTTCCTCTTCAAGTAGCCCTAAGCAGAGACTATGGAAAAGCACTTTCATTGAAAAGGGGTTGCCAAGCTTCTAAGCAATAAGGAGTGTCCGAAATTCCAGCAAATATTTTTTCACCCAATCTTGATGATACTTGGTGGTAATGACAAGTACAAGAGTCCCACTTGGCTCACCAAATTTTGTTCTTCTACGTGGAAGCGTTCATTTACAGTAGCAGTTTATATTTTTAGGTCTCCCTCTGTTCTCTCCTACATAGGAGATGAATTTGGAAGTCTAAATCCAACATGGTTTGTAGTAGCTCTTTGAAACTTGACAAAATAAAGGAGTTCTCAGTTTTGTCTCTTTAATTTGTTTCCTCTTAAAGTAGCCCTAGGCACAGACTGTGGAAAAGCACTTTCATTGAAAGGGGTTGCCAAGCTTCTAAGAAATTACGAGTTTCCGAAATACCAGCAAATATTTTTTCACCCAATCTTGATGATACTTGGTGGTAATGACAAGTACACAAATCCCACTTGGCTCACCAAATTTTGTTCTTCTAGGTTGAAGCGTTCGTTTACAGTAGCAGTTTTTATTTTTAGGTTTCACTCTGTTCTCTCCTATATAGATAGATGAATTTGGAACTCTAAAATCAACATGGTTTGTAGTATCTCTCTGATACTTGACAAAATAAAGGAGTTCTCAGTTTGGTCTCTATGGCTTGTTTCCTCTTCAAGTAGCCCTCAGCAGAGACTGTGGAAAAGCACTTTCATTGAAAGGGTTTGCCAAGCTCCCAAGAAATTACGGGTTGCCGTAATACCAGCAAATATTTTTTCACCGAAACTTGATGATACTTGGTGTTAATGACAAGTACACAAATGCCACTTGGCTCACCAAATATTGCTCTTCTAGGTTGAAGCGTTCGTTTACAGTAGCAGTTTTTATTTTTAGGTTTCCCTCTGTTCTCTCCTATATAGATAGATGAATTTGGAACTCTAAATCCAACATGGTTTGTAGTAGCTCTTTGAAACTTGACAATATAAAAAAGTTCTCAGTTTTGTCTCTATGGTTTGTTTCCTCTTCAAATAGCCCTAGGCACAGACTGAGGAAAAGCACATTCAATGAGAGGCGTTGCCAAGCTGTTAAGAATTAACGAGTTTCTGAAATACCAGCAAATATTTTTTCACCCAATCTTCATGATACGTGGTGGTAATGATCTGTACACAAATGCCACTTGGCTCACTAAATTGTGTTCTTCTAGAGTGAAGCTTTCGTTTACAGTAGCAGTTTATATTTTTAGGTTTCACTCTGTTCTCTTCCATATAGATAGATGAATTTGGAACTCTAAATCCAACATGGTTTGTAGTAGCTCTTTGAAACTTGACAAAATAAAGGAGTTCTCAGTTTTGTCTCTATGGCTTGTTTCCTCTTCAAGTAGCCCTAGGCAGAGACTGTGTAAAAGCACTTTCATTGAAAGGGCTTGCCAAGGTTCCAAGAAATTACGAGTTTCCGAAATACCAGCAAATATTTTTTCACCCAATCTTGATGATACTTGGTGGTAATGACAAGTACAAAAGTCCCACTTGGCTCACCAAATTTTGTTCTTCTACGTTGAAGCGTTCGTTTACAGTAGCAGTTTTTATTTTTAGGTTTCAATCTATTCTCTCCTTTATAGATAGATGAATTTGGAACTCTAAATCCAACATGGTTTGTAGTAGCTCTTTGAAACTTGACAAAATAAAGGAGTTCTCAGTTTTGTCTCTATGGCTTGTTTCCTCTTCAAGTAGCCCTAGGCAGAGACTGTGTAAAAGCACTTTCATTGAAAAAGCTTGCCAAGCTTCCAAGAAATTACTAGTTTCCGAAATACCAGCAAATATTTTTTCACCCAATCTTGATGATACTTGGTGGTAATGACAAGTACAAAAGTCCCACTTGGCTCACCAAATTTTGTTCTTCTACGTTGAAGCGTTCATTTACAGTAGCAGTTTATATTTTTAGGTCTCCCTCTGTTCTCTCCTACATAGGTAGATGAATTTGGAAGTCTAAATCCAACATGGTTTGTAGTAGCTATTTGAAACTTGACAAAATAAAGGAGTTCTCAGTTTTGTCTCTTTGATTTGTTTCCTCTTAAAGTAGCCCTAGGCACAGACTGTGGAAAAGCACTTTCATTGAAAGGGGTTGCCAAGCTTCTAAGAAATTACGAGTTTCCGAAATACCAGCAAATATTTTTTCACCCAATCTTGATGATACCTGGTGGTAATGACAAGTACACAAATCCCACTTGGCTCACCAAATTTTGTTCTTCTAGGTTGAAGCGTTCGTTTACAGTAGCAGTTTTTATTTTTAGGTTTCACTCTGTTCTCTCCTATATAGATAGATGAATTTGGAACTCTAAAATCAACATGGTTTGTAGTATCTCTCTGATACTTGACAAAATAAAGGAGTTCTCAGTTTTGTCTGTATGGTTTGTTTCCTCTTCAAGTAGCACTAGGCACAGACTGTGGAAAAGCACTTTCATTGGGAGTTGTTGCCAAGCTTCTAGGAAAAAACGAGTTTCCAAAATACCAGCAAATATTTTTTCACCCAATCTTGATGATCCTGGTGGTAATGATCAGTACACAAATACCACTTGGCTCACCAAATTGTGTTCTTCTAGGTTGAAGCGTTCGTTTATAATAGCAGTTTATATTTGTAGGTTTCACTCTGTTCTCTTCCATATAGATAGATGAATTTGAAACTCTAAATCCAAAAAGGTTTGTAGTAGCTGTTTGAAACTTTACAAAATGAAGGAGTTCTAAGTTTTGTCGTTATTCATTGTTTCCTCTTCAAGTAGCACTAGGCAAAGACTGTGGAAAAGCACTTTCATTGAGTTGGTTGCCAGACTTCTAAGAAATAACGAGTTTCCGAAATACCAGCAAATATTTTTTCACCCAATCTTGATGATACTTGGTGGTAATGACAAGTACACAAATCCCACTTGGCTCACCAAATTGTGTTCTTCTAGGTTGAAGCGTTCGTTTACAGTAGCAGTTTTTATTTTTAGGTTTCAATCTATTCTCTGCTATATAGATAGATGAATTTGGAACTCTAAATCCAACATGGTTTGTAGTAGCTCTTTGAAACTTGACAAAATAAAGGAGTTCTCAGTTTTGTCTCTATGGCTTGTTTCCTCTTCAAGTAGCCCTAGGCAGAGACTGTGTAAAAGCACTTTCATTGAAAAAGCTTGCCAAGCTTCCAAGAAATTACGAGTTTCCGAAATACCAGCAAATATTTTTTCACCCAATCTTGATGATACTTGGTGGTAATGACAAGTACAAAAGTCCCACTTGGCTCACCAAATTTTGTTCTTCTACGTTGAAGCGTTCGTTTACAGTAGCAGTTTATATTTTTAGGTCTCCCTCTGTTCTCTCCTACATAGGTAGATGAATTTGGAAGTCTAAATCCAACATGGTTTGTAGTAGCTCTTTGAAACTTGACAAAATAAAGGAGTTCTCAGTTCTGTCTCTTTGATTTTTTCCTCTTCAAGTAGCCCTAAGCAGAGACTATGGAAAAGCACTTTCATTGAAAAGGGGTTGCAAAGCTTCCAAGAAATAAGGAGTGTCCGAAATTCCAGCAAATATTTTTTCACCCAATCTTGATGATACTTGGTGGTAATGACAAGTACACAAATCCCACTTGGCTCACCAAATTTTGTTCTTCTACGTTGAAGCGTTCGTCTACAGTAGCAGTTTTTATATTTAGGTTTCACTCTGTTCTCTCTTATATAGATAGATGAATATGGAACTCTAAATCCAACATGGTTTGTAGTATCTCTTTGAAACTTGACAAAATAATGGAGTTCTCAGTTTTGTCTCTTTGATTTGTTTCCTCCTAAAGTAGCCCTAGGCACAGACTGTGGAAAAGCACTTTCATTGAAAGGGGTTGCCAAGCTTCTAAGAAATTACGAGTTTCCGAAATACCAGCAAATATTTTTTCACCCAATCTTGATGATACTTGGTGGTAATGACAAGTACACAAATCCCAGTTGGCTCACCAAATTTTGTTCTTCTAGGTTGAAGCGTTCGTTTACAGTAGCAGTTTTTATTTTTAGGTTTCACTCTCTTCTCTCCTATATAGATAGATGAATTTGGAACTCTAAAATCAACATGGTTTGTAGTATCTCTCTGATACTTGATAAAATAAAGGAGTTCTCAGTTTTGTCTGTATGGTTTGTTTCCTCTTCAAGTACCACTAGGCACAGACTGTGGAAAAGCACTTTCATTGGGAATTGTTGCCAAGCTTCTAAGAAATAACGAGTTTCCAAAATACCAGCAAATATTTTTTCACCCAATCTTGATGATCCTGGTGGTAATGATCAGTACACAAATACCACTTGGCTCACCAAATTGTGTTCTTCTAGGTTGAAGCGTTCGTTTACAATAGCAGTTTTTATTTGTAGGTTTCACTCTGTTCTCTTCCATATAAATAGATGAATTTGGAACTCTAAATCCAAAATGGTTTGTAGTAGCTGTTTGAATCTTTACAAAATGAAGGAGTTCTCAGTTTTGTCTCTATGGCTTGTTACCTCTTCAAGTAGCCCTAGGCAGAGACTGTATAAAAGCACTTTCATTGAAAAAGCTTGCCAAGCTTCCAAGAAATTACGAGTTTCCGAAATTCCAGCAAATATTTTTTCACCCAATCTTGATGAAACGTGTTGGAAATGAGAAGTACACAAATCCCTCTTGGCTCAACAAATTTTGTTTATCTAGGTTGAAGCATTCGTTTACAGTTGCAGTTTTTATTTTTGGTTTCACTCTGTTCTCTCCTATATAGATAGATGAATTTGGAACTCTAAATCCAACATGGTTTGTAGTAGCTCTTTGAATCTTGACAAAAATAGTAGTTCTCAGTTTTGTCTCTATGGTTTGTTTTCTCTTCTAGTAGCCATAAGCAGAGACTGTGGAAAAGCACTTTCATTGAAAGGGTTTGCCAAGCTTCCAAGAAATTACGAGTTTCCGAAATCCCACCAAATATTTTTTCACCCAATCTTGATGATACTTGGTGATAATGATCAGAACAAAAATCCCACTTGTATCACCAAATTGTGTTTTTCTAGGTTGAAGCGTTCGTTTACAGTAGCAGTTTTTGTTCTTAGATATCACTCTGTTCTCTCCTATATAGATAGATGAATTTGGAACTCTAAATCCAACATGGTTTGTAGTAGCTCTTTGAAACTTGACAAAAAAAGTAGTTCTCAGTTTTGTCTCTATGGTTTGTTTCCTCTTCAAGTAGCCATAAGCAGAGACTGTGGAAAAGCACTCTCATTTAAAGGTGTTGCCAAGCTTCCAAGAAATAACGAGTTTCCGAAATACTAGCAAATATTTTTTCACACAATCTTGATGATACTTGGTGGTAATGATTGGTACACAAATCTCACTTGACTCACCAAATTTTTTCTTCTAATTTGAAGAGTTCGTTTACTGTAGCAGTTTATATTTTTAGGTTTCCCTCTGTTCTCTCCTATATAGATAGATGAATTTGGAACTCTAAATCCAACATGGTTTGTAGTAGCTCTTTGAAACTTGGCAAAATTAAGGAGATCTCAGTTTTGTCTCTATGGTTTGTTTCCTCTTCAAATAGCCCTACGCACACACTGTGGAAAAGCAGTTTTATTGAGAGGGGTTGCCAAGCTCCTAAGAAATAACAAGTTTCCGAAATACCAGCAAATATTTTTTCACCCAATCTTAATGATACTTGGTGGTAATGATCAGTACACAAATCCCACCTGGCTCACCAAATTTTGTTCTTCTATGTTGAAGCGTTCGTCTACAGTAGCAGTTTTTATATTTAGGTTTCCCTGTGTTCTCTCCTATGTAGATAGATGAATTTGGAACAGTAAATCCAACATGGTTTGTAGTATCTCTTTGAAACTTTACAAAATAAAGTAGTTCTCAATTTTGTCTCTATGGTTTTTTTCCTCTTCAAGTAGACCTAAGCAGAGACTATGGAAAACACTTAAATTGAGAGGGGTTTCCAAGCTTCTAAGAAATAATGAGTTTCCGAAATACCAGCAAATATTTTTTCACACAACCTTGATGATACATGGTGGTAATGATCAGTACACAAAAACCACTTGGCTCACCAAATTGTATTCTTCTATGTTGAAGCGTTCGTGTACAGTAGCAGATTTTATATGTAGGTTTCACTCTGTTCTCTCTTATATAGATAGATGAATTTGGAACTCTAAGTCCAACGTCGTTTGTAGTAGCTCTTGGAAACTTGACCAAATAAAGGAGTTCTCAGTTTTGTCTCTATAATTCGTTTCCTCTTCAAGTAGCCCTAAGCAATGACTGTGGAAAAGCACTTTCATTGAAAGGGGTTGCCAAGCTTCCAAGAAATTACGCGTTTCCGAAATACCGGCAAATATTTTTTCACCCGAAATGGATGATACGTCTTGGTAATGACAAGTACTCAAACCCCACTTCTCTCACCAAATTTTCTTCTTCTAGTTTGAAGCGTTCGTCTTCAGTAGCAGTTTTTATATTTAGGTTTCACTCTGTTCTCTCCTATATAGATAGAATAATTTGGAACTCTTAATCCAACATGGTTTGTAGTAGCTCTTTGAAACTTGACAAAATAAAGTAGTTCTCAGTTTTGTCTCTATGATTTATTTCCTCTTCAAGTAGCCCTAGGCACAGACTGTGGAAAAGCACTTTCATTGAGAGGGGTTGCCAAGCTTCTAAGAAATAAGGAGTTTCCGAAATACCAGCAGATATTTTTTCACCCAATCCTGATGATACTTGGTGGTAATGATCAGGACAGAAGTCCCACTTCCCTCACCAAATTCTGTTCTTCTATGTTTAAGCGTTCATCTACAGTAGCAGTTTTTATTTTTAGGTTTCCCTCTGTTCTCTCCTATATAGATAGATGAATTTGGAACTCTAAATCCAACATGGTTTGTAGTAGCTCTTTGAAACTAAACAAAATAAAGGAGTTCTCAGTTTTGTCTCTATGGTTTGTTTCCCCTTCAAGTAGCCCTAAGCAGAGACTGTGGAAATGCACTTTCATTGACAGGGTTTGCCAAGCTTCCAAGAAAATTACAGTTTCCGAAATAGCAGCAAATATTTTTTAACTCAATCTGGATGATACATTGTGGTAATGACAAGTAAACAAAACCCACTTGGCTCAACAAATTTTGTTCTTCTAGGTTGAAGCGTTCGTTTACAGTAGCAGTTTTTATTTTTAGGTTTCCCTCTGTTCTCTTCTATATAGATAGATGACTTTGGAACTCTAAATCAACCATGGTTTGTAGTAGCTATTTGAAACTTGAAAAAAAAAACTAGTTCTCAGTTTTGTCTCTATGGTTTGTTTTCTCTTCTAGTAGCCATAAGCAGAGACTGTGGAAAAGCACTTTCATTGAAAGGGTTTGCCAAGCTTCCAAGAAATTACGAGTTTCCGAAATCCCACCAAATATTTTTTCACCCAATCTTGATGATACTTGGTGATAATGATCAGAACAAAAATCCCACTTGTATCACCAAATTGTGTTTTTCTAGGTTGAAGCGTTCGATTACAGTAGCAGTTTTTGTTCTTAGATTTCACTCTGTTCTCTCCTATATAGATAGATGAATTTGGAACTCTAAATCCAACATGGTTAGTAGTAGCTTTTGAAACTTGACAAAATAAAAAAGTTCTCAGTTTTGTCTCTATGGTTTGTTTCCCCTTCAAGTAGCCCTAGGCACAGACTGTGGAAAAGCACTTTCATTCAGAGGTGTTGCCAAGCTTCTAAGAAATAAGGAGTTTCAGAAAAACAAGCAAATATTTTTACACCCAATCTTGATTATACGTGGTGGTAATGACAAGTACACAAATTTTACTTGGCTCAACAAATTTTGTTCTTCTAGGTTGAAGCGTTCGTTTACAATAGCAGTTTTTATTTTTAGGTTTCACTATGTTCTCTCCTATATGGATAGATGAATTTGGAACTCTAAATCCAACCTGGTTTGTAGTAGCTCTTTGAAACTTGACAAAATAAAGGAGTTCTCAGTTTTATCTCTATGATTTGTTTCCCCTTCAAGTAGCCCTAAGCAGAGACTGTGGAAAAGCACTTTCATTGACAGGGTTTGCCAAGCTTCCAAGATATTACGAGTTTCCGAAATACCAGCAAATATTTTTTAACCCAATCTGGATGATACGTGGTGGTAATGACAAGTACACAAATCCCACTTGGCTCACCAAATTTTGTTCTTCTAGGTTGAAGCGTTCATTTACTGTAGCATTTTTTTATTTTTAGGTTTTACTCTGTTCTCTCCTATATAGATAGATGAATTTGGAACTCTAAATCCAACATGGTTTGTAGTAGCTCTTTGAAACTTGACAAAATAAAGGAGTTCTCAGTTTTGTCTCTATGGTTTGTTGCCCCTTCAAGTAGCCCTAGGCACAGACTGTGGAAACGCACTTTCATTGAGAGGGGTTGCCAAGCTTCTAAGAAATAACGAGTTTCCTAAAAACCAGCAAATATTTTTTCTACAAATCTTGATGATACGTGGTGGTAATGACAAGTACACAAATTTTACTTGGCTCAACAAATTTTGTTCTTCTAGTTTGAAGCGTTCGTTTACAATAGCAGTTTTATTTTTAGGTTTCACAATGTTCTCTCCTATGTAGATAGATGAATTTGGAACTCTAAATCCAACAGGGTTTCTAGTAGCTCTTTGAAACTTGACAAAATAAAGGAGGTCTCAGTTTTGTCTCTATGGTTTGTTTCTCCTTCAAGTAGCCCTAGGCACAGACTGTGGAAACGCACTTTCATTGAGAGGGGTTGCCAAGCTTCTAAAAAATAACGAGTTTCCTAAAAACCAGCAAATATTTTTTCACCCAATCTTGATGATACATGGTTGTAATAATAAGTACACTAATCCCACTTGGCTCACCAAATTTTGTTCTTCTAGGTTGAAGCGTTCGTCTACAATAGCAGTTTTTATGTTTAGGTTTCACTCTGTTCTCTCCTATGTAGATAGATGAATTTGGATCTCTAAATCCAACATGGTATGTAGTAGCTTATTGAAACTTGACAAAATAAAGGAGTTCCCAGTTTTGTCTCTATAATTTCTTTCCTCTTCAAGTAGCCCTGGAAGAGACTGTGGAAAAGCACTTTCATTGACAGGGGTTGCCAAGCTTCCAAGAAATTATGAGTTTCCGAAATACCAGCAAATATTTTTTCACCCAATCTGGATGATACGTGGTGGTAATGACAAGGACGCAAATCCCACTTGGCTCACCAAATATTGTTCCTCTAGGTTGAAGCGTTCATTTACTGCAGCAGTTTTTATTTTTAGGTTTTCCTCTGTTCTCTTCTATATAGACAGATGAATTTGGAACTCTAAATCCAACATGGTTTGTTGTAGCTTTTTGAAACTTGACAAAATAAAGGAGTTCTCAGTTTTGTCTTTTTGGTTTGTTTCCCATTCAAGTAGCCCTAGGATCAGACTGTGGAAAAGCACTTTCATTGAGAGGGGTTACCAAGCTTCTAAGAAATAACGATTTCTGAAATACCAGCAAATATTTTTTCACCCAATCTTTATGATACGTGGTGGTAATGACAAGTACACAAATCCTACTTGGCTCAAGAAATTTTGTTCTTCTAGGTTGAAGCGTTCGTTTTCAATAGCAGTTTTTATTTTTAGGTTTCACTCTGTTCCTCCTATATAGATAGATGAATTTGGAACTCTAAATCCAACATGGTTTCTAGTAGCTCTTTGAAACTTGACACAATAAAGGAGTTCTCAGTTTTGTCTCTATGGTTTGTTTCCTCTTCAAGTAGACCTAGGCACAGACTGTGGAAAATCACTTACATTGAGAGCGGTTGCCAAGCTTCTACGAAATAACGAGTTTCCGAAATACCAGCAAATATTTTTTCACCCAATCTTGATGATACTTGGTGGTAATGACAAGTACACAAATCCCACTTGGCTCACCAAATTTTGTTCTTCTATGTTGAAGCGTTCGTTTACAATAGCAGTTTTTATTTTTAGGATTCACTCTGTTCTCTCCTATATAGATAGATGAATTTGGAACTCTAAATCCAACATGATTTCTAGTAGCTCTTTGAAACTTGACACAATAAAGGAGTTCTCAGTTTTGTCTCTATGTTTTTTTTCCTCTTCAAGTAGCCCTAGGCACAGACTGTGGAAAAGCACTTTCATTGAGAGGGTTTGCCAAGCTTGTAAGAAATAACGAGGTTCCGAAATACCAGCAAATATTTTTTCACCCAATCTTGATGATACTTGGTGGTAATGAGCAGTACACAAGTCCCACTTGGCTAACCAAATTTTTTTCCTCTAGGTTAACGCGTTCGTCTACAGTAGCAGTTTTTATTCTTAGGTTTCACTCTGTTCTCTCCTATGTAGATAGATGAATTTGGAACTCAAAATCCAACATGGTTTGTTGTAGCTCTTTGAAACTTGACAAAATAAAGGAGTTCTCAGTTTGTTCTCTATAATTTGTTTACTCTTCAAGGAGCCCTAAGAAAGACTGTGGATAAGCACTTTCATTGAAAGAGGTTGCCAAGCTTCCAAGAAATAATGAGTTTCCGAAATACCAGCAAATATTTTATCACCCAATCTTGATGATACGTGATGGTAATGACAAGTACACCAATCCCACATGGCTCACCAAATTTTGTTCTTCTAGGTTGAAGCGTTCGTTTCAAGTAGCAGTTTTTATTTTTAGGTTTCACTCTGTTCTCTTCTATATAGATAGATGAATTTGGAACTCTAAATCCAACATGGTTTCTAGTAGCTCATTGAAACTTGACAAAATAAAGGAGTTCTCAGTTTTGTATCTATGGTTTGTTTCCTCTTCAGGTAGCCCTGGGCAGAGACTGTGGAAAAGCACTTTCATTGAGAGGGGTTGACAAGCTTCTAAGAAATAACGAGTTTCTGAAATACCAGCAAATATTATTTCACCCAATCTTGATGATAATTGGTGGTAATGATCAGTACACAAATCCCACTTGGCTCACCAATGTTTGTTCTTCTAGGTTGAAGTGTTCGTCTACAGTAACAGTTTTTATGTTTAGGTTTCACTCTGTTAATTCCTATTTAGATATTGAATTTGGAACTCTAAATCCAACATGGTTTGTAGTAGCTCTTTGAAACTTGACAAAATAAAGGAGTTCTCAGTTTTGTCTCTATGGCTTGTTTTCTCTTCAAGTAGCCCTAGGCAGAGACTGTGTAAAAGCACTTTCATTGAAAGGGCTTGCCAAGCTTCCAAGAAATTACGAGTTTCCGAAATACCAGCAAATATTTTTTCACCCAATCTTGATGATACTTGGTGGTAATGACAAGTACAAAAGTCCCACTTGGCTCACCAAATTTTGTTCTTCTACGTTGAAGCGTTCGTTTACAGTAGCAGTTTATATTTTTAGGTCTCCCTCTGTTCTCTCCTACATAGGTAGATGAATTTGGAAGTCTAAATCCAACATGGTTTGTAGTAGCTCTTTGAAACTTGACAAAATAAAGGAGTTCTCAGTTCTGTCTCTTTGATTTTTTCCTCTTCAAGTAGCCCTAAGCAGAGACTATGGAAAAGCACTTTCATTAAAAAGGGGTTGCAAAGCTTCCAAGAAATAAGGAGTGTCCGAAATTCCAGCAAATATTTTTTCACCCAATCTTGATGATACTTGGTGGTAATGACAAGTACACAAATCCCACTTGGCTCACCAAATTTTGTTCTTCTACGTTGAAGCGTTCGTCTACAGTAGCAGTTTATATATTTAGGTTTCACTCTGTTCTCTCTTATATAGATAGATGAATATGGAACTCTAAATCCAACATGGTTTGTAGTATCTCTTTGAAACTTGACAAAATAATGGAGTTCTCAGTTTTGTCTCTTTGATTTGTTTCCTCCTAAAGTAGCCCTAGGCACAGACTGTGGAAAAGCACTTTCATTGAAAGGCGTTGCCAAGCTTCTAAGAAATTACGAGTTTCCGAAATACCAGCAAATATTTTTTCACCCAATCTTGATGATACTTGGTGGTAATGACAAGTACACAAATCCCAGTTGGCTCACCAAATTTTGTTCTTCTAGGTTGAAGCGTTCGTTTACAGTAGCAGTTTTTATTTTTAGGTTTCACTCTCTTCTCTCCTATATAGATAGATGAATTTGGAACTCTAAAATCAACATGGTTTGTAGTATCTCTCTGATACTTGATAAAATAAAGGAGTTCTCAGTTTTGTCTGTATGGTTTGTTTCCTCTTCAAGTACCACTAGGCACAGACTGTGGAAAAGCACTTTCATTGGGAATTGTTGCCAAGCTTCTAAGAAATAACGAGTTTCCAAAATACCAGCAAATATTTTTTCACCCAATCTTGATGATCCTGGTGGTAATGATCAGTACACAAATACCACTTGGCTCACCAAATTGTGTTCTTCTAGGTTGAAGCGTTCGTTTACAATAGCAGTTTTTATTTGTAGGTTTCACTCTGTTCTCTTCCATATAAATAGATGAATTTGGAACTCTAAATCCAAAATGGTTTGTAGTAGCTGTTTGAAACTTTACAAAATGAAGGAGTTCTCAGTTTTGTCTCTATGGCTTGTTACCTCTTCAAGTAGCCCTAGGCAGAGACTGTGTAAAAGCACTTTCATTGAAAAAGCTTGCCAAGCTTCCAAGAAATTACGAGTTTCCGAAATTCCAGCAAATATTTTTTCACCCAATCTTGATGAAACGTGTTGGAAATCAGAAGTACACAAATCCCTCTTGGCTCAACAAATTTTGTTTATCTAGGTTGAAGCATTCGTTTACAGTTGCAGTTTTTATTTTTGGTTTCACTCTGTTCTCTCCTATATAGATAGATGAATTTGGAACTCTAAATCCAACATGGTTTGTAGTAGCTCTTTGAATCTTGACAAAAATAGTAGTTCTCAGTTTTGTCTCTATGGTTTGTTTTCTCTTCTAGTAGCCATAAGCAGAGACTGTGGAAAAGCACTTTCATTGAAAGGGTTTGCCAAGCTTCCAAGAAATTACGAGTTTCCGAAATCCCACCAAATATTTTTTCACCCAATCTTGATGATACTTGGTGATAATGATCAGAACAAAAATCCCACTTGTATCACCAAATTGTGTTTTTCTAGGTTGAAGCGTTCGTTTACAGTAGCAGTTTTTGTTCTTAGATATCACTCTGTTCTCTCCTATATAGATAGATGAATTTGGAACTCTAAATCCAACATGGTTTGTAGTAGCTCTTTGAAACTTGACAAAAAAAGTAGTTCTCAGTTTTGTCTCTATGGTTTGTTTCCTCTTCAAGTAGCCATAAGCAGAGACTGTGGAAAAGCACTCTCATTTAAAGGTGTTGCCAAGCTTCCAAGAAATAACGAGTTTCCGAAATACTAGCAAATATTTTTTCACACAATCTTGATGATACTTGGTGGTAATGATTGGTACACAAATCTCACTTGACTCACCAAATTTTTTCTTCTAATTTGAAGAGTTCGTTTACTGTAGCAGTTTATATTTTTAGGTTTCCCTCTGTTCTCTCCTATATAGATAGATGAATTTGGAACTCTAAATCCAACATGGTTTGTAGTAGCTCTTTGAAACTTGGCAAAATTAAGGAGATCTCAGTTTTGTCTCTATGGTTTGTTTCCTCTTCAAATAGCCCTACGCACACACTGTGGAAAAGCAGTTTTATTGAGAGGGGTTGCCAAGCTCCTAAGAAATAACAAGTTTCCGAAATACCAGCAAATATTTTTTCACCCAATCTTAATGATACTTGGTGGTAATGATCAGTACACAAATCCCACCTGGCTCACCAAATTTTGTTCTTCTATGTTGAAGCGTTCGTCTACAGTAGCAGTTTTTATATTTAGGTTTCCCTGTGTTCTCTCCTATGTAGATAGATGAATTTGGAACAGTAAATCCAACATGGTTTGTAGTATCTCTTTGAAACTTTACAAAATAAAGTAGTTCTCAATTTTGTCTCTATGGTTTTTTTCCTCTTCAAGTAGACCTAAGCAGAGACTATGGAAAACACTTAAATTGAGAGGGGTTTCCAAGCTTCTAAGAAATAATGAGTTTCCGAAATACCAGCAAATATTTTTTCACACAACCTTGATGATACATGGTGGTAATGATCAGTACACAAAAACCACTTGGCTCACCAAATTGTATTCTTCTATGTTGAAGCGTTCGTGTACAGTAGCAGATTTTATATGTAGGTTTCACTCTGTTCTCTCTTATATAGATAGATGAATTTGGAACTCTAAGTCCAACGTCGTTTGTAGTAGCTCTTGGAAACTTGACCAAATAAAGGAGTTCTCAGTTTTGTCTCTATAATTCGTTTCCTCTTCAAGTAGCCCTAAGCAATGACTGTGGAAAAGCACTTTCATTGAAAGGGGTTGCCAAGCTTCCAAGAAATTACGCGTTTCCGAAATACCGGCAAATATTTTTTCACCCGAAATGGATGATACGTCTTGGTAATGACAAGTACTCAAACCCCACTTCTCTCACCAAATTTTCTTCTTCTAGTTTGAAGCGTTCGTCTTCAGTAGCAGTTTTTATATTTAGGTTTCACTCTGTTCTCTCCTATATAGATAGAATAATTTGGAACTCTTAATCCAACATGGTTTGTAGTAGCTCTTTGAAACTTGACAAAATAAAGTAGTTCTCAGTTTTGTCTCTATGATTTATTTCCTCTTCAAGTAGCCCTAGGCACAGACTGTGGAAAAGCACTTTCATTGAGAGGGGTTGCCAAGCTTCTAAGAAATAAGGAGTTTCCGAAATACCAGCAGATATTTTTTCACCCAATCCTGATGATACTTGGTGGTAATGATCAGGACAGAAGTCCCACTTCCCTCACCAAATTCTGTTCTTCTATGTTTAAGCGTTCATCTACAGTAGCAGTTTTTATTTTTAGGTTTCCCTCTGTTCTCTCCTATATAGATAGATGAATTTGGAACTCTAAATCCAACATGGTTTGTAGTAGCTCTTTGAAACTAAACAAAATAAAGGAGTTCTCAGTTTTGTCTCTATGGTTTGTTTCCCCTTCAAGTAGCCCTAAGCAGAGACTGTGGAAATGCACTTTCATTGACAGGGTTTGCCAAGCTTCCAAGAAATTACGAGTTTCCGAAATAGCAGCAAATATTTTTTAACTCAATCTGGATGATACATTGTGGTAATGACAAGTAAACAAAACCCACTTGGCTCAACAAATTTTGTTCTTCTAGGTTGAAGCGTTCGTTTACAGTAGCAGTTTTTATTTTTAGGTTTCCCTCTGTTCTCTTCTATATAGATAGATGACTTTGGAACTCTAAATCAACCATGGTTTGTAGTAGCTATTTGAAACTTGAAAAAAAAAACTAGTTCTCAGTTTTGTCTCTATGGTTTGTTTTCTCTTCTAGTAGCCATAAGCAGAGACTGTGGAAAAGCACTTTCATTGAAAGGGTTTGCCAAGCTTCCAAGAAATTACGAGTTTCCGAAATCCCACCAAATATTTTTTCACCCAATCTTGATGATACTTGGTGATAATGATCAGAACAAAAATCCCACTTGTATCACCAAATTGTGTTTTTCTAGGTTGAAGCGTTCGATTACAGTAGCAGTTTTTGTTCTTAGATTTCACTCTGTTCTCTCCTATATAGATAGATGAATTTGGAACTCTAAATCCAACATGGTTAGTAGTAGCTCTTTGAAACTTGACAAAATAAAAAAGTTCTCAGTTTTGTCTCTATGGTTTGTTTCCCCTTCAAGTAGCCCTAGGCACAGACTGTGGAAAAGCACTTTCATTCAGAGGTGTTGCCAAGCTTCTAAGAAATAAGGAGTTTCAGAAAAACAAGCAAATATTTTTACACCCAATCTTGATTATACGTGGTGGTAATGACAAGTACACAAATTTTACTTGGCTCAACAAATTTTGTTCTTCTAGGTTGAAGCGTTCGTTTACAATAGCAGTTTTTATTTTTAGGTTTCACTATGTTCTCTCCTATATGGATAGATGAATTTGGAACTCTAAATCCAACCTGGTTTGTAGTAGCTCTTTGAAACTTGACAAAATAAAGGAGTTCTCAGTTTTATCTCTATGATTTGTTTCCCCTTCAAGTAGCCCTAAGCAGAGACTGTGGAAAAGCACTTTCATTGACAGGGTTTGCCAAGCTTCCAAGATATTACGAGTTTCCGAAATACCAGCAAATATTTTTTAACCCAATCTGGATGATACGTGGTGGTAATGACAAGTACACAAATCCCACTTGGCTCACCAAATTTTGTTCTTCTAGGTTGAAGCGTTCATTTACTGTAGCATTTTTTTATTTTTAGGTTTTACTCTGTTCTCTCCTATATAGATAGATGAATTTGGAACTCTAAATCCAACATGGTTTGTAGTAGCTCTTTGAAACTTGACAAAATAAAGGAGTTCTCAGTTTTGTCTCTATGGTTTGTTGCCCCTTCAAGTAGCCCTAGGCACAGACTGTGGAAACGCACTTTCATTGAGAGGGGTTGCCAAGCTTCTAAGAAATAACGAGTTTCCTAAAAACCAGCAAATATTTTTTCTACAAATCTTGATGATACGTGGTGGTAATGACAAGTACACAAATTTTACTTGGCTCAACAAATTTTGTTCTTCTAGTTTGAAGCGTTCGTTTACAATAGCAGTTTTATTTTTAGGTTTCACAATGTTCTCTCCTATGTAGATAGATGAATTTGGAACTCTAAATCCAACAGGGTTTCTAGTAGCTCTTTGAAACTTGACAAAATAAAGGAGGTCTCAGTTTTGTCTCTATGGTTTGTTTCTCCTTCAAGTAGCCCTAGGCACAGACTGTGGAAACGCACTTTCATTGAGAGGGGTTGCCAAGCTTCTAAAAAATAACGAGTTTCCTAAAAACCAGCAAATATTTTTTCACCCAATCTTGATGATACATGGTTGTAATAATAAGTACACTAATCCCACTTGGCTCACCAAATTTTGTTCTTCTAGGTTGAAGCGTTCGTCTACAATAGCAGTTTTTATGTTTAGGTTTCACTCTGTTCTCTCCTATGTAGATAGATGAATTTGGATCTCTAAATCCAACATGGTATGTAGTAGCTTATTGAAACTTGACAAAATAAAGGAGTTCCCAGTTTTGTCTCTATAATTTCTTTCCTCTTCAAGTAGCCCTGGAAGAGACTGTGGAAAAGCACTTTCATTGACAGGGGTTGCCAAGCTTCCAAGAAATTATGAGTTTCCGAAATACCAGCAAATATTTTTTCACCCAATCTGGATGATACGTGGTGGTAATGACAAGGACGCAAATCCCACTTGGCTCACCAAATATTGTTCCTCTAGGTTGAAGCGTTCATTTACTGCAGCAGTTTTTATTTTTAGGTTTTCCTCTGTTCTCTTCTATATAGACAGATGAATTTGGAACTCTAAATCCAACATGGTTTGTTGTAGCTTTTTGAAACTTGACAAAATAAAGGAGTTCTCAGTTTTGTCTTTTTTGTTTGTTTCCCATTCAAGTAGCCCTAGGATCAGACTGTGGAAAAGCACTTTCATTGAGAGGGGTTACCAAGCTTCTAAGAAATAACGATTTCTGAAATACCAGCAAATATTTTTTCACCCAATCTTTATGATACGTGGTGGTAATGACAAGTACACAAATCCTACTTGGCTCAAGAAATTTTGTTCTTCTAGGTTGAAGCGTTCGTTTTCAATAGCAGTTTTTATTTTTAGGTTTCACTCTGTTCCTCCTATATAGATAGATGAATTTGGAACTCTAAATCCAACATGGTTTCTAGTAGCTCTTTGAAACTTGACACAATAAAGGAGTTCTCAGTTTTGTCTCTATGGTTTGTTTCCTCTTCAAGTAGACCTAGGCACAGACTGTGGAAAATCACTTACATTGAGAGCGGTTGCCAAGCTTCTACGAAATAACGAGTTTCCGAAATACCAGCAAATATTTTTTCACCCAATCTTGATGATACTTGGTGGTAATGACAAGTACACAAATCCCACTTGGCTCACCAAATTTTGTTCTTCTATGTTGAAGCGTTCGTTTACAATAGCAGTTTTTATTTTTAGGATTCACTCTGTTCTCTCCTATATAGATAGATGAATTTGGAACTCTAAATCCAACATGATTTCTAGTAGCTCTTTGAAACTTGACACAATAAAGGAGTTCTCAGTTTTGTCTCTATGTTTTTTTTCCTCTTCAAGTAGCCCTAGGCACAGACTGTGGAAAAGCACTTTCATTGAGAGGGTTTGCCAAGCTTGTAAGAAATAACGAGGTTCCGAAATACCAGCAAATATTTTTTCACCCAATCTTGATGATACTTGGTGGTAATGAGCAGTACACAAGTCCCACTTGGCTAACCAAATTTTTTTCCTCTAGGTTAACGCGTTCGTCTACAGTAGCAGTTTTTATTCTTAGGTTTCACTCTGTTCTCTCCTATGTAGATAGATGAATTTGGAACTCAAAATCCAACATGGTTTGTTGTAGCTCTTTGAAACTTGACAAAATAAAGGAGTTCTCAGTTTGTTCTCTATAATTTGTTTACTCTTCAAGGAGCCCTAAGAAAGACTGTGGATAAGCACTTTCATTGAAAGAGGTTGCCAAGCTTCCAAGAAATAATGAGTTTCCGAAATACCAGCAAATATTTTATCACCCAATCTTGATGATACGTGATGGTAATGACAAGTACACAAATCCCACATGGCTCACCAAATTTTGTTCTTCTAGGTTGAAGCGTTCGTTTCAAGTAGCAGTTTTTATTTTTAGGTTTCACTCTGTTCTCTTCTATATAGATAGATGAATTTGGAACTCTAAATCCAACATGGTTTCTAGTAGCTCATTGAAACTTGACAAAATAAAGGAGTTCTCAGTTTTGTATCTATGGTTTGTTTCCTCTTCAGGTAGCCCTGGGCAGAGACTGTGGAAAAGCACTTTCATTGAGAGGGGTTGACAAGCTTCTAAGAAATAACGAGTTTCTGAAATACCAGCAAATATTATTTCACCCAATCTTGATGATAATTGGTGGTAATGATCAGTACACAAATCCCACTTGGCTCACCAATGTTTGTTCTTCTAGGTTGAAGTGTTCGTCTACAGTAACAGTTTTTATGTTTAGGTTTCACTCTGTTAATTCCTATTTAGATATTGAATTTGGAACTCTAAATCCAACATGGTTTGTAGTAGCTCTTTGAAACTTGACAAAATAAAGGAGTTCTCAGTTTTGTCTCTATGGCTTGTTTTCTCTTCAAGTAGCCCTAGGCAGAGACTGTGTAAAAGCACTTTCATTGAAAGGGCTTGCCAAGCTTCCAAGAAATTACGAGTTTCCGAAATACCAGCAAATATTTTTTCACCCAATCTTGATGATACTTGGTGGTAATGACAAGTACAAAAGTCCCACTTGGCTCACCAAATTTTGTTCTTCTACGTTGAAGCGTTCGTTTACAGTAGCAGTTTATATTTTTAGGTCTCCCTCTGTTCTCTCCTACATAGGTAGATGAATTTGGAAGTCTAAATCCAACATGGTTTGTAGTAGCTCTTTGAAACTTGACAAAATAAAGGAGTTCTCAGTTCTGTCTCTTTGATTTTTTCCTCTTCAAGTAGCCCTAAGCAGAGACTATGGAAAAGCACTTTCATTAAAAAGGGGTTGCAAAGCTTCCAAGAAATAAGGAGTGTCCGAAATTCCAGCAAATATTTTTTCACCCAATCTTGATGATACTTGGTGGTAATGACAAGTACACAAATCCCACTTGGCTCACCAAATTTTGTTCTTCTACGTTGAAGCGTTCGTCTACAGTAGCAGTTTTTATATTTAGGTTTCACTCTGTTCTCTCTTATATAGATAGATGAATATGGAACTCTAAATCCAACATGGTTTGTAGTATCTCTTTGAAACTTGACAAAATAATGGAGTTCTCAGTTTTGTCTCTTTGATTTGTTTCCTCCTAAAGTAGCCCTAGGCACAGACTGTGGAAAAGCACTTTCATTGAAAGGCGTTGCCAAGCTTCTAAGAAATTACGAGTTTCCGAAATACCAGCAAATATTTTTTCACCCAATCTTGATGATACTTGGTGGTAATGACAAGTACACAAATCCCAGTTGGCTCACCAAATTTTGTTCTTCTAGGTTGAAGCGTTCGTTTACAGTAGCAGTTTTTATTTTTAGGTTTCACTCTCTTCTCTCCTATATAGATAGATGAATTTGGAACTCTAAAATCAACATGGTTTGTAGTATCTCTCTGATACTTGATAAAATAAAGGAGTTCTCAGTTTTGTCTGTATGGTTTGTTTCCTCTTCAAGTACCACTAGGCACAGACTGTGGAAAAGCACTTTCATTGGGAATTGTTGCCAAGCTTCTAAGAAATAACGAGTTTCCAAAATACCAGCAAATATTTTTTCACCCAATCTTGATGATCCTGGTGGTAATGATCAGTACACAAATACCACTTGGCTCACCAAATTGTGTTCTTCTAGGTTGAAGCGTTCGTTTACAATAGCAGTTTTTATTTGTAGGTTTCACTCTGTTCTCTTCCATATAAATAGATGAATTTGGAACTCTAAATCCAAAATGGTTTGTAGTAGCTGTTTGAAACTTTACAAAATGAAGGAGTTCTCAGTTTTGTCTCTATGGCTTGTTACCTCTTCAAGTAGCCCTAGGCAGAGACTGTGTAAAAGCACTTTCATTGAAAAAGCTTGCCAAGCTTCCAAGAAATTACGAGTTTCCGAAATTCCAGCAAATATTTTTTCACCCAATCTTGATGAAACGTGTTGGAAATCAGAAGTACACAAATCCCTCTTGGCTCAACAAATTTTGTTTATCTAGGTTGAAGCATTCGTTTACAGTTGCAGTTTTTATTTTTGGTTTCACTCTGTTCTCTCCTATATAGATAGATGAATTTGGAACTCTAAATCCAACATGGTTTGTAGTAGCTCTTTGAATCTTGACAAAAATAGTAGTTCTCAGTTTTGTCTCTATGGTTTGTTTTCTCTTCTAGTAGCCATAAGCAGAGACTGTGGAAAAGCACTTTCATTGAAAGGGTTTGCCAAGCTTCCAAGAAATTACGAGTTTCCGAAATCCCACCAAATATTTTTTCACCCAATCTTGATGATACTTGGTGATAATGATCAGAACAAAAATCCCACTTGTATCACCAAATTGTGTTTTTCTAGGTTGAAGCGTTCGTTTACAGTAGCAGTTTTTGTTCTTAGATATCACTCTGTTCTCTCCTATATAGATAGATGAATTTGGAACTCTAAATCCAACATGGTTTGTAGTAGTTCTTTGAAACTTGACAAAAAAAGTAGTTCTCAGTTTTGGCTCTATGGTTTGTTTCCTCTTCAAGTAGCCATAAGCAGAGACTGTGGAAAAGCACTCTCATTTAAAGGTGTTGCCAAGCTTCCAAGAAATAACGAGTTTCCGAAATACTAGCAAATATTTTTTCACACAATCTTGATGATACTTGGTGGTAATGATTGGTACACAAATCTCACTTGACTCACCAAATTTTTTCTTCTAATTTGAAGAGTTCGTTTACTGTAGCAGTTTATATTTTTAGGTTTCCCTCTGTTCTCTCCTATATAGATAGATGAATTTGGAACTCTAAATCCAACATGGTTTGTAGTAGCTCTTTGAAACTTGGCAAAATTAAGGAGATCTCAGTTTTGTCTCTATGGTTTGTTTCCTCTTCAAATAGCCCTACGCACACACTGTGGAAAAGCAGTTTTATTGAGAGGGGTTGCCAAGCTCCTAAGAAATAACAAGTTTCCGAAATACCAGCAAATATTTTTTCACCCAATCTTAATGATACTTGGTGGTAATGATCAGTACACAAATCCCACCTGGCTCACCAAATTTTGTTCTTCTATGTTGAAGCGTTCGTCTACAGTAGCAGTTTTTATATTTAGGTTTCCCTGTGTTCTCTCCTATGTAGATAGATGAATTTGGAACAGTAAATCCAACATGGTTTGTAGTATCTCTTTGAAACTTTACAAAATAAAGTAGTTCTCAATTTTGTCTCTATGGTTTTTTTCCTCTTCAAGTAGACCTAAGCAGAGACTATGGAAAACACTTAAATTGAGAGGGGTTTCCAAGCTTCTAAGAAATAATGAGTTTCCGAAATACCAGCAAATATTTTTTCACACAACCTTGATGATACATGGTGGTAATGATCAGTACACAAAAACCACTTGGCTCACCAAATTGTATTCTTCTATGTTGAAGCGTTCGTGTACAGTAGCAGATTTTATATGTAGGTTTCACTCTGTTCTCTCTTATATAGATAGATGAATTTGGAACTCTAAGTCCAACGTCGTTTGTAGTAGCTCTTGGAAACTTGACCAAATAAAGGAGTTCTCAGTTTTGTCTCTATAATTCGTTTCCTCTTCAAGTAGCCCTAAGCAATGACTGTGGAAAAGCACTTTCATTGAAAGGGGTTGCCAAGCTTCCAAGAAATTACGCGTTTCCGAAATACCGGCAAATATTTTTTCACCCGAAATGGATGATACGTCTTGGTAATGACAAGTACTCAAACCCCACTTCTCTCACCAAATTTTCTTCTTCTAGTTTGAAGCGTTCGTCTTCAGTAGCAGTTTTTATATTTAGGTTTCACTCTGTTCTCTCCTATATAGATAGAATAATTTGGAACTCTTAATCCAACATGGTTTGTAGTAGCTCTTTGAAACTTGACAAAATAAAGTAGTTCTCAGTTTTGTCTCTATGATTTATTTCCTCTTCAAGTAGCCCTAGGCACAGACTGTGGAAAAGCACTTTCATTGAGAGGGGTTGCCAAGCTTCTAAGAAATAAGGAGTTTCCGAAATACCAGCAGATATTTTTTCACCCAATCCTGATGATACTTGGTGGTAATGATCAGGACAGAAGTCCCACTTCCCTCACCAAATTCTGTTCTTCTATGTTTAAGCGTTCATCTACAGTAGCAGTTTTTATTTTTAGGTTTCCCTCTGTTCTCTCCTATATAGATAGATGAATTTGGAACTCTAAATCCAACATGGTTTGTAGTAGCTCTTTGAAACTAAACAAAATAAAGGAGTTCTCAGTTTTGTCTCTATGGTTTGTTTCCCCTTCAAGTAGCCCTAAGCAGAGACTGTGGAAATGCACTTTCATTGACAGGGTTTGCCAAGCTTCCAAGAAATTACGAGTTTCCGAAATAGCAGCAAATATTTTTTAACTCAATCTGGATGATACATTGTGGTAATGACAAGTAAACAAAACCCACTTGGCTCAACAAATTTTGTTCTTCTAGGTTGAAGCGTTCGTTTACAGTAGCAGTTTTTATTTTTAGGTTTCCCTCTGTTCTCTTCTATATAGATAGATGACTTTGGAACTCTAAATCAACCATGGTTTGTAGTAGCTATTTGAAACTTGAAAAAAAAAACTAGTTCTCAGTTTTGTCTCTATGGTTTGTTTTCTCTTCTAGTAGCCATAAGCAGAGACTGTGGAAAAGCACTTTCATTGAAAGGGTTTGCCAAGCTTCCAAGAAATTACGAGTTTCCGAAATCCCACCAAATATTTTTTCACCCAATCTTGATGATACTTGGTGATAATGATCAGAACAAAAATCCCACTTGTATCACCAAATTGTGTTTTTCTAGGTTGAAGCGTTCGATTACAGTAGCAGTTTTTGTTCTTAGATTTCACTCTGTTCTCTCCTATATAGATAGATGAATTTGGAACTCTAAATCCAACATGGTTAGTAGTAGCTCTTTGAAACTTGACAAAATAAAAAAGTTCTCAGTTTTGTCTCTATGGTTTGTTTCCCCTTCAAGTAGCCCTAGGCACAGACTGTGGAAAAGCACTTTCATTCAGAGGTGTTGCCAAGCTTCTAAGAAATAAGGAGTTTCAGAAAAACAAGCAAATATTTTTACACCCAATCTTGATTATACGTGGTGGTAATGACAAGTACACAAATATTACTTGGCTCAACAAATTTTGTTCTTCTAGGTTGAAGCGTTCGTTTACAATAGCAGTTTTTATTTTTAGGTTTCACTATGTTCTCTCCTATATGGATAGATGAATTTGGAACTCTAAATCCAACCTGGTTTGTAGTAGCTCTTTGAAACTTGACAAAATAAAGGAGTTCTCAGTTTTATCTCTATGATTTGTTTCCCCTTCAAGTAGCCCTAAGCAGAGACTGTGGAAAAGCACTTTCATTGACAGGGTTTGCCAAGCTTCCAAGATATTACGAGTTTCCGAAATACCAGCAAATATTTTTTAACCCAATCTGGATGATACGTGGTGGTAATGACAAGTACACAAATCCCACTTGGCTCACCAAATTTTGTTCTTCTAGGTTGAAGCGTTCATTTACTGTAGCATTTTTTTATTTTTAGGTTTTACTCTGTTCTCTCCTATATAGATAGATGAATTTGGAACTCTAAATCCAACATGGTTTGTAGTAGCTCTTTGAAACTTGACAAAATAAAGGAGTTCTCAGTTTTGTCTCTATGGTTTGTTGCCCCTTCAAGTAGCCCTAGGCACAGACTGTGGAAACGCACTTTCATTGAGAGGGGTTGCCAAGCTTCTAAGAAATAACGAGTTTCCTAAAAACCAGCAAATATTTTTTCTACAAATCTTGATGATACGTGGTGGTAATGACAAGTACACAAATTTTACTTGGCTCAACAAATTTTGTTCTTCTAGTTTGAAGCGTTCGTTTACAATAGCAGTTTTATTTTTAGGTTTCACAATGTTCTCTCCTATGTAGATAGATGAATTTGGAACTCTAAATCCAACAGGGTTTCTAGTAGCTCTTTGAAACTTGACAAAATAAAGGAGGTCTCAGTTTTGTCTCTATGGTTTGTTTCTCCTTCAAGTAGCCCTAGGCACAGACTGTGGAAACGCACTTTCATTGAGAGGGGTTGCCAAGCTTCTAAAAAATAACGAGTTTCCTAAAAACCAGCAAATATTTTTTCACCCAATCTTGATGATACTTGGTTGTAATAATAAGTACACTAATCCCACTTGGCTCACCAAATTTTGTTCTTCTAGGTTGAAGCGTTCGTCTACAATAGCAGTTTTTATGTTTAGGTTTCACTCTGTTCTCTCCTATGTAGATAGATGAATTTGGATCTCTAAATCCAACATGGTATGTAGTAGCTTATTGAAACTTGACAAAATAAAGGAGTTCCCAGTTTTGTCTCTATAATTTCTTTCCTCTTCAAGTAGCCCTGGAAGAGACTGTGGAAAAGCACTTTCATTGACAGGGGTTGCCAAGCTTCCAAGAAATTATGAGTTTCCGAAATACCAGCAAATATTTTTTCACCCAATCTGGATGATACGTGGTGGTAATGACAAGGACGCAAATCCCACTTGGCTCACCAAATATTGTTCCTCTAGGTTGAAGCGTTCATTTACTGCAGCAGTTTTTATTTTTAGGTTTTCCTCTGTTCTCTTCTATATAGACAGATGAATTTGGAACTCTAAATCCAACATGGTTTGTTGTAGCTTTTTGAAACTTGACAAAATAAAGGAGTTCTCAGTTTTGTCTTTTTGGTTTGTTTCCCATTCAAGTAGCCCTAGGATCAGACTGTGGAAAAGCACTTTCATTGAGAGGGGTAACCAAGCTTCTAAGAAATAACGAGTTTCTGAAATACCAGCAAATATTTTTTCACCCAATCTTTATGATACGTGGTGGTAATGACAAGTACACAAATCCTACTTGGCTCAAGAAATTTTGTTCTTCTAGGTTG
>NW_027517339.1:0-45178 GCF_048772815.1 Callospermophilus lateralis
TAAATTTTTGCTTCCGACCTTCATGATACTTTCAAGTAATGAGCAGTACACCAATCAAACTTGGATGCCCAAGTTTCGTTCTCCTAGGTTGAAGCATTCGTTTGCAGTAACAGTTTGAATTTTTAGGTTTCACTGTGTTTTCTACTATATTGACAGATGCAGTTCGAACTATATCAAACACGGTTTGTGCTAGCTTCTGGAAACTTGACACAATACATTAGTTCTACGTTCTATCTCTAAGGTTTGTTTCCTCTTGATGTAGCCTAAAGCAGGGACTGGCGAATAACACTTATAATGAAAGGAGTTGCCAAACTTCCAAAACGCTAGAGTCTCCTGAAATCTCATCATATATTTTTTCTTCCAATCTTCATGATACTTTCAAGTAATGATCAGTACACCAATCCCACTTGGATGCTCAAGTTTCGTTCTTTTACGTTGAAGCATTCGTTTGCAGTAACAGTTTGAAGTTTTAGGTTTCACTCTGTTTTCTCCTATATTGACAGATGCAGTTAGAACTCTAAATCAAACACGGTTTGTGCTAGCTTCTTGAAACTTGACACAATACAGTAGTTCTACGTTCTATCTCTAAGGTTTGTTTCCTCTTGATGTAGCCTTAAGCAGATACTGGTGAATGACACATTCAATGAAAGGCGTTGTTAGGCGGCCAAAACACTAGAGTCTCCTGAAATCTCAACATAAATTTTTGCTTCCGACCTTCATGATACTTTCAAGTAATGAGCAGTACACCAATCAAACTTGGATGCCCACGTTTCGTTCTCCTAGGTTGAAGCAATCGTTTGCAGTAACAGTTTGAATTTTTAGGTTTCACTCTGTTTTCTCCTATATTGACAGATGCGTTTGAACTCTAAATCAAACACGGTTTGCGCTAGCTTCTTGAAACTTGACACAATACATTAGTTCTACGTTCTATCTCTAAGGTTTGTTTCCTCTTGATGTAGCCTAAAGCAGGGACTGGCGAATAACACTCAAATTGAAGGGGTTGCCAAACTTCCATAACGCTAGTGTCTCCTGAAATCTCATCATATATTTTTTCTTCCAATCTTCATGATACTTTCAAGTAATGATCAGTACACGAATCCCACTTGGATGCTCAAGTTTCGTTCTTTTACGTTGATGCATTCGTTTGCAGTAACAGTTTGAAGTTTTAGGTTTCACTCTGTTTTCTCCTATATTGACAGATGCAGTTAGAACTCTAAATCAAACACGGTTTGTGCTAGCTTCTTGAAACTTGACACAATACAGTAGTTCTACGTTCTATCTCTAAGGTTTGTTTCCTCTTGATGTAGCCTTAAGCAGATACTGGTGAATGACACATTCAATGAAAGGCGTTGTTAGGCGGCCAAAACACTAGAGTCTCCTGAAATCTCAACATAAATTTTTGCTTCCGACCTTCATGATACTTTCAAGTAATGAGCAGTTCACCAATCAAACCTGGATGCCCACGTTTTGTTCTGCTAGGTTGAAGCATTCGTTTGCAGTAACAGTTTGAATTTTTAGGTTTCACTCTGTTTTCTCCTATATTGACAGATGCGTTCGAACACTAAATCAAACACGATTTGTGCTAGCTTCTTGAAACTTGACACAATACATTAATTCTAGGTTCTATCTCTAAGGTTTGTTTTCTCTGGATGTAGCCTAAAGCAGGGACTGGCGAATAACACTCATATTGAAGGGGTTGCCAAACTTCCAAAACACTAGAGTCTCCTGAAATCTCAACATATATTTTTTCATCCAATCTTCATGATACTTTCAAGTAATGATCAGTACACCAATCCCACTTGGATGCTCAAGTTTCATTCTTTTACGTTGAAGCATTCGTTTGCAGTAACAGTTTGAAGTTTTAGGTTTCACTCTGTTTTCTCCTATATTGACAGATGCACATAGAACTCTAAATCAAACACGGTTTGTGCTAGCTTCTTGAAACTTGACACAATACAGTAGTTCTACGTTCTATCTCTAAGGTTTGTTTCCTCTTGATGTAGCCTTAAGCAGATACTGGTGAATGACACATTCAATGAAAGGCGTGGTTAGGCGGCCAAAACACTAGAGTCTCCTGAAATCTCAACATAAATTTTTGCTTCCGACCTTCATGATACTTTCAAATAATGAGCAGTACACCAATCAAACTTGGATGCCCACGTTTCGTTCTCCTAGGTTGAAGCAATCGTTTGCAGTAACAGTTTGAATTTTTAGGTTTCACTCTGTTTTCTCCTATATTGACAGATGCGTTCGAACTCTAAATCAAACACGGTTTGTGCTAGCTTCTTTAAACTTGACACAATACATTAGTTCTACGTTCTATCTCTAAGGTTTGTTTCCTCTTGATGTAGCCTAAAGCAGGGACTGGCGAATAACACTCATATTGAAGGGGTTGCCAAACTTCCAAAACACTAGAGTCTCCTGAAATCTCAACATATATTTTTTTCATCCAATCTTCATGATACTTTCAAGTAATGATCAGTACACCAATCCCACTTGGATGCTCAAGTTTCGTTCTTTTACGTTGAAGCATTCGTTTGCAGTAACAGTTTGAATTTTTAGGTTTCACTCTGTTTTCTCCTATATTGACAGATGCAGTTAGAACTCTAAATCAAACACGGTTTGTGCTAGCTTCTTGAAACTTGACACAATACAGTAGTTCTACATTCTATCTCTTAGGTTTGTTTTCTCTTGATGTAGCCTTAAGCAGATACTGGTGAATGACACATTAAATGAAAGGCGTGGTTAGGCGGCCAAAACACTAGAGTCTCCTGAAATCTCAACATAAATTTTTGCTTCCGATCTTCATGATACTTTCAAGTAATGAGCAGTACACCAATCAAACTTGGATGCCCACGTTTCGTTCTCCTAGGTTGAAGCAATCGTTTGCAGTAACAGTTTGAATTTTTAGGTTTCACTCTGTTTTCTCCTATATTGACAGATGCGTTCGAACTCTAAATCAAACACGGTTTGTGCTAGCTTCTTGAAACTTGACACAATACATTAGTTCTACGTTCTATCTCTAAGGTTTGTTTCCTCTTGATGGAGCCTAAAGCAGGGACTGGCGAATAACACTCATATTGAAGGGGTTGCCAAACTTCCAAAACACTAGAGTCTCCTGAAATCTCAACATATATTTTTTCATCCAATCTTCATGATACTTTCAAGTAATGATCAGTACACCAATCCCACTTGGATGCTCAAGTTTCGTTCTTTTATGTTGAAGCATTCGTTTGCAGTAACAGTTTGAAATTTTAAGTTTCACTCTGTTTTCTCCTATATTGACAGATGCAGTTAGAACTCTAAATCAAACACGGTTTGTGCTAGCTTCTTGAAACTTGACACAATACAGTAGTTCTACGTTCTATTTCTAAGGTTTGTTTCCTCTTGATGTAGCCTTAAGCAGATACTGGTGAATGACACATTCAATGAAAGGCGTTGTTAGGCTGCCAAAACACTAGAGTCTCCTGAAATCTCAACATAAATTTTTGCTTCCGACCTTCATGATACTTTCAAGTAATGAGCAGTACACCAATCAAACTTGGATGCCCAAGTTTCGTTCTCCTAGGTTGAAGCATTCGTTTGCAGTAACAGTTTGAATTTTTAGGTTTCACTCTGTTTTCTCCTATATTGACAGATGCAGTTCGAACTATATCAAACACGGTTTGTGCTAGCTTCTGGAAACTTGACACAATACATTAGTTCTACGTTCTATCTCTAAGGTTTGTTTCCTCTTGATGTAGTCTAAAGCAGGGACTGGCGAATAACACTTATAATGAAAGGAGTTGCAAAACTTCCAAAACACTAGAGTCTCCTGAAATCTCAACATATATTCTTTCATCCAATCTTCATGATACTTTCAAGTAATGATCAGTACACCAATCCCACTTGGATGCTCAAGTTTCGTTCTTTTACGGTGAAGCATTCGTTTGCAGTAACAGTTTGAATTTTTAGGTTTCACTCTGTTTTCTACTATATTGACAGATGCGTTTGAACTCTAAATCAAACACGGTTTGTGCTAGCTTCTTGAAACTTGACACAATACATTAGTTCTACGTTCTATCTCTAAGGTTTGTTTCCTCTTGATGTAGCCTAAAGCAGGGACTGGCGAATAACACTCAAAATTGAAGGGGTTGCCAAACTTCCATAACGCTAGTGTCTCCTGAAATCTCATCATATATTTTTTCTTCCAATCTTCATGATACTTTCAAGTAATGATCAGTACACCAATCCCACTTGGATGCTCAAGTTTCGTTCTTTTACGTTGATGCATTCGTTTGCAGTAACAGTTTGAAGTTTTAGGTTTCACTCTGTTTTCTCCTACATTGACAGATGCAGTTAGAACTCTAAATCAAACACGGTTTGTGCTAGCTTCTTGAAACTTGACACAATACAGTAGTTCTACGTTCTATCTCTAAGGTTTGTTTCCTCTTGATGTAGCCTTAAGCAGAAACTGGTGAATGACACATTCAATGAAAGGCGTTGTTAGGCGGCCAAAACACTAGAGTCTCCTGAAATCTCAACATAAATTTTTGCTTCCGACCTTCATGATACTTTCAAGTAATGAGCAGTTCACCAATCAAACTTGGATGCCCACGTTTCGTTCTCCTAGGTTGAAGCATTCGTTTGCAGTAACAGTTTGAATTTTTAGGTTTCACTCTGTTTTCTCCTATATTTACAGATGCGTTCGAACTCTAAATCAAACACGATTTGTGCTAGCTTCTTGAAACTTGACACAATACATTAGTTTTACGTTCTATCTCTAAGGTTTGTTTCCTCTTGATGTAGCCTAAAGCAGGGACTGGCGAATAACACTCATATTGAAGGGGTTGCCAAACTTCCAAAACACTAGAGTCTCCTGAAATCTCAACATATATTTTTTCATCCAATCTTCATGATACTTTCAAGTAATGATCAGTACACCAATCCCACTTGGATGCTCAAGTTTCATTCTTTTACGTTGAAGCATTCGTTTGCAGTAACAGTTTGAAGTTTTAGGTTTCACTCTGTTTTCTCCTATATTGACAGATGCAGTTAGAACTCTAAATCAAACACGGTTTGTGCTAGCTTCTTGAAACTTGACACAATACAGTAATTCTACGTTCTATATCTAAGGTTTGTTTCCTCTTGATGTAGCCTTAAGCAGATACTGGTGAATGACACATTCAATGAAAGGCGTGGTTAGGCGGCCAAAACACTAGAGTCTCCTGAAATCTCAACATAAATTTTTGATTCTAACCTTCATGATACTTTCAAGTAATGAGCAGTACACCAATCAAACTTGGATGCCCACGTTTCGTTCTCCTAGGTTGAAGCAATCGTTTGCAGTAACAGTTTGAATTTTTAGGTTTCACTCTGTTTTCTCCTATATTGACAGATGCGTTCGAACTCTAAATCAAACACGGTTTGTGCTAGCTTCTTGAAACTTGACACAATACATTAGTTCTACGTTCTATCTCTAAGGTTTGTTTCCTCTTGATGTAGCCTAAAGCAGGGACTGGCGAATAACACTCATATTGAAGGGGTTGCCAAACTTCCAAAACACTAGAGTCTCCTGAAATCTCAACATATATTTTTTCATCCAATCTTCATGATACTTTCAAGTAATGATCAGTACACCAATCCCACTTGGATGCTCAAGTTTCGTTTTTTTACGTTGAAGCATTCGTTTGCAGTAACAGTTTGAAGTTTTAGGTTTCACTCTGTTTTCTCCTATATTGACAGATGCAGTTAGAACTCTAAATCAAACACGGTTTGTGCTAGCTTCTTGAAACTTGACACAATACAGTAGTTCTATGTTCTATCTCTAAGGTTTGTTTCCTCTTGATGTAGCCTTAAGCAGATACTGGTGAATGACACATTCAATGAAAGGCGTGGTTAGGCGGCCAAAACACTAGAGTCTCCTGAAATCTCAACATAAATTTTTGCTTCCGACCTTCATGATACTTTCAAGTAATGAGCAGTACACCAATCAAACTTGGATGCCTACGTTTCGTTCTCCTAGTTTGAAGCAATCGTTTGCAGTAACAGTTTGAATTTTTAGGTTTCACTCTGTTTTCTCCTATATTTACAGATGCGTTCGAACTCTAAATCAAACACGGTTTGTGCTAGCTTCTGGAAACTTGACACAATACATTAGTTCTACGTTCTATCTCTAAGGTTTGTTTCCTCTTGATGTAGCCTAAAGCAGGGACTGGCGAATAACACTTATAATGAAAGGAGTTGCCAAACTTCCAAAACACTAGAGTCTCCTGAAATCTCAACATATATTTTTTCATCCAATCTTCATGATACTTTCAAGTAATGATCAGTAAACCAATCCCACTTGAATGCTCAAGTTTCGTTCTTTTACGTTGAAGCATTCGTTTGCAGTAACAGTTTGAAGTTTTAGGTTTCACTCTGTTTTCTCCTATATTGACAGATGCAGTTAGAACTCTAAATCAAACACGGTTTGTGCTAGCTTCTTGAAACTTGACACAATACAGTAGTTCTACGTTCTATCTCTAAGGTTTGTTTCCTCTTGATGTAGCCTTAAGCAGATACTGGTGAATGACACATTCAATGAAAGGCGTGGTTAGGCGGCCAAAACACTAGAATCTCCTGAAATCTCAACATAAATTTTTGATTCCGACCTTCATGATACTTTCAAGTAATGAGCAGTACACCAATCAAACTTGGATGCCCACGTTTCGTTCTCCTAGTTTGAAGCAATCGTTTGCAGTAACAGTTTGAATTTTTAGATTTCACTCTGTTTTCTCCTATATTGACAGATGCAGTTCGAACTATATCAAACACGGTTTGTGCTAGCTTCTGGAAACTTGACACAATACATTAGTTCTACGTTCTATCTCTAAGGTTTGTTTCCTCTTGATGTAGTCTAAAGCAGGGACTGGCGAATAACACTTATAATGAAAGGAGTTGCCAAACTTCCAAAACACTAGAGTCTCCTGAAATCTCAAAATATATTTTTTCATCCAATCTTCTTGATACTTTCAAGTAATGATCAGTACACCAATCCCACTTGGATGCTCAAGTTTCATTCTTTTACGTTGAAGCATTCGTTTGCAGTAACAGTTTGAAGTTTTAGGTTTCACTCTGTTTTCTCCTATATTGACAGATGCACTTAGAACTCTAAATCAAACACGGTTTGTGCTAGCTTCTTGAAACTTGACACAATACAGTAGTTCTACGTTCTATCTCTAAGGTTTGTTTCCTCTTGATGTAGCCTTAAGCAGATACTGGTGAATGACACATTCAATGAAAGGCGTTGTTAGGCGGCCAAAACACTAGAGTCTCCTGAAATCACAACATAAATTTTTGCTTCCGACCTTCACGATGCTTTCAAGTAATGAGCAGCACACCAATCAAACTTGGATGCCCAAGTTTCGTTCTCCTAGGTTGAAGCATTCGTTTGCAGTAACAGTTTGAATTTTTGGTTTCACTCTGTTTTCTACTATATTGACAGATGCGTTCGAACTCTAAATCAAACACGGTTTGTGCTAGCTTCTTGAAACTTGACACAATACATTAGTTCTACGTTCTATCTCTAAGGTTTGTTTCCTCTTGACGTAGCCTAAAGCAGGGACTGGCGAATAACACTCATATTGAAGGGGTTGCAAAACATCCAAAACACTAGAGTCTCCTGAAATCTCAACATATATTTTTTCATCCAATCTTCATGATACTTTCAAGTAATGATCAGTACACCAATCCCACTTGGGTGCTCAAGTTTCGTTCTTTTACGTTGAAGCATTCTTTTGCAGTAACAGTTTGAATTTTTAGGTTTCACTCTGTTTTCTCCTATATTGACAGATGCAGTTAGAACTCTAAATCAAACACGGTTTGTGCTAGCTTCTTGAAACTTGACACAATACAGTAGTTCTACGTTCTATCTCTAAGGTTTGTTTCCTCTTGATGTAGCCTTAAGCAGACCCTGGTGAATGACACATTCAATGAAAGGCGTTGTTAGGCGGCCAAAACACTAGAGTCTCCTGAAATCACAACATAAATTTTTGCTTCCGA
The DNA here is from genome assembly GCF_048772815.1 of Callospermophilus lateralis. Classification (NCBI taxonomy): domain Eukaryota; kingdom Metazoa; phylum Chordata; class Mammalia; order Rodentia; family Sciuridae; genus Callospermophilus; species Callospermophilus lateralis. The sequence continues at coordinate 8,023 of NW_027517339.1, forward strand.
CCTTCACGATACTTTCAAGTAATGAGCAGCACACCAATCAAACTTGGATGCCCAAGTTTCGTTCTCCTAGGTTGAAGCATTCGTTTGCAGTAACAGTTTGAATTTTTAGGTTTCACTCTGTTTTCTACTATATTGACAGATGCATTCGAACTCTAAATCAAACACGGTTTGTGCTGGCTTCTTGAAACTTGACACAATACATTAGTTCTACGTTCTACTCTAAGGTTTGTTTTCTCTTGACGTAGCCTAAAGTAGGGACTGGCGAATAACACTCATATTGAAGGGGTTGCCAAACTTCCAAAACCCTAGAGTCTCCTGAAATCTTATCATATATTTTTTCTTCCAAACTTCATGATACTTTCAAGTAATGATCAGTACACCAATCCCACTTGGATGCTCAAGTTTCGTTCTTTTACGTTGATGCATTCGTTTGCAGTAACAGTTTGAAGTTTTAGGTTTCACTGTGTTTTCTCCTATATTGACAGATGCAGTTAGAACTCTAAATCAAACACGGTTTGTGCTAGCTTCTTGAAACTTGACACAATACAGTAGTTCTACGTTCTATCTCTAAGGTTTGTTTCCTCTTGATGTAGCCTTAAGCAGATACTGGTGAATGACACATTCAATGAAAGGCCTTGTTCGGCGGCCAAAACACTAGAGTCTCCTGAAATCTCCACATAAATTTTTGCTTCCGAACTTCATGATACTTTCAAGTAATGAGCAGTGCACCAATCAAACTTGGATGCCCACGTTTCGTTCTCCTAGGTTGAAGCATTCGTTTGCAGTAACAGTTTGAAATTTAGGTTTCACTCTGTTTTCTCCTATATTGACAGATGCGTTCGAACTCTAAATCAAACACGATTTGTGCTAGCTTCTTGAAACTTGACACAATACATTAGTTCTACATTCTATCTCTAAGGTTTGTTTCCTCTTGATGTAGCCTAAAGCAGGGACTGGCGAATAACACTCATATTGAAGGGGTTGCCAAACTTCCAAAACACTAGAATCTCCTGAAATCTCAACATATATTTTTTCATCCAATCTTCATGATACTTTCAAGTAATGATCAGTACACCAATCCCACTTGGATGCTCAAGTTTCATTCTTTTACGTTGAAGCATTCGTTTGCAGTAACAGTTTGAAGTTTTAGGTTTCACTCTGTTTTCTCCTATATTGACAGATGCACTTAGAACTCTAAATCAAACACGGTTTGTGCTAGCTTCTTGAAACTTGACACAATACAGTAGTTCTACGTTCTATATCTAAGGTTTGTTTCCTCTTGATGTAGACTTAAGCAGATACTGGTGAATGACACATTCAATGAAAGGCGTGGTTAGGCGGCCAAAACACTAGAGTCTCCTGAAATCTCAACATAAATTTTTGCTTCCGACCTTCATGATACTTTCAAGTAATGAGCAGTACACCAATCAAACTTGGATGCCCACGTTTCGTTCTCCTAGGTTGAAGCAATCGTTTGCAGTAACAGTTTGAATTTTTAGGTTTCACTCTGTTTTCTCCTATATTGACAGATGCGTTCGAACTCTAAATCAAACACGGTTTGTGCTAGCTTCTTGAAACTTGACACAATACAGTAGTTCTACGTTCTATCTCTAAGGTTTGTTTCCTCTTGATGTAGCCTTAAGCAGATACTGGTGAATGACACATTCAATGAAAGGCGTTGTTAGGCGGCCAAAACACTAGAGTCTCCTGAAATCACAACATAAATTTTTGCTTCCGACCTTCACAATGCTTTCAAGTAATGAGCAGCACACCAATCAAACTTGGATGCCCAAGTTTCGTTCTCCTAGGTTGAAGCATTCGTTTGCAGTAACAGTTTGAATTTTTGGTTTCACTCTGTTTTCTACTATATTGACAGATGCGTTCGAACTCTAAATCAAACACGGTTTGTGCTAGCTTCTTGAAACTTGACACAATACAGTAGTTCTACGTTCTATCTCTAAGGTTTGTTTCCTCTTGATGTAGCCTTAAGCAGATACTGGTGAATGACACATTCAATGAAAGGCGTTGTTAGGCGGCCAAAACACTAGAGTCTCCTGAAATCACAACATAAATTTTTGCTTCCGACCTTCACAATGCTTTCAAGTAATGAGCAGCACACCAATCAAACTTGGATGCCCAAGTTTCGTTCTCCTAGGTTGAAGCATTCGTTTGCAGTAACAGTTTGAATTTTTGGTTTCACTCTGTTTTCTACTATATTGACAGATGCGTTCGAACTCTAAATCAAACACGGTTTGTGCTAGCTTCTTGAAACTTGACACAATACATTAGTTCTACGTTCTATCTCTAAGGTTTGTTTTCTCTTGACGTAGCCAAAAGCAGGGACTGGCGAATAACACTCATATTGAAGGGGTTGCCAAACTTCCAAAACCCTAGAGTCTCCTGAAATCTCATCATATATTTTTTCTTCCAAACTTCATGATACTTTCAAGTAATGATCAGTACACCAATCCCACTTGGATGCTCAAGTTTCGTTCTTTTACGTTGATGCATTCGTTTGCAGTAACAGTTTGAAGTTTTAGGTTTCACTCTGTTTTCTCCTATATTGACAGATGCAGTTAGAACTCTAAATCAAACACGGTTTGTGCTAGCTTCTTGAAACTTGACACAATACAGTAGTTCTACGTTCTATCTCTAAGGTTTGTTTCCTCTTGATGTAGCCTTAAGCAGATACTGGTGAATGACACATTCAATGAAAGGCGTTGTTCGGCGGCCAAAACACTAGAGTCTCCTGAAATCTCAACATAAATTTTTGCTTCCGAACTTCATGATACTTTCAAGTAATGAGCATTGCACCAATCAAACTTGGATGCCCACGTTTCGTTCTCCTAGGTTGAAGCATTCGTTTGCAGTAACAGTTTGAATTTTTAGGTTTCACTCTGTTTTCTCCTATATTGACAGATGCGTTCGAACTCTAAATCAAACACGATTTGTGCTAGCTTCTTGAAACTTGACACAATACATTAGTTCTACATTCTATCTCTAAGGTTTGTTTCCTCTTGATGTAGCCTAAAGCAGGGACTGACGAATAACACTCATATTGAAGGGGTTGCCAAACTTCCAAAACACTAGAGTCTCCTGAAATCTCAACATATATTTTTTCATCCAATCTTCATGATACTTTCAAGTAATGATCAGTACACCAATCCCACTTGGATGCTCAAGTTTCGTTCTTTTACGTTGAAGCATTCGTTTGCAGTAACAGTTTGAAGTTTTAGGTTTCACTCTGTTTTCTCCTATATTGACAGATGCAGTTAGAACTCTAAATCAAACACGGTTTGTGCTAGCTTCTTGAAACTTGACACAATACAGTAGTTCTACGTTCTATCTCTAAGGTTTGTTTCCTCTTGATGTAGCCTTAAGCAGATACTGGTGAATGACACATTCAATGAAAGGCGTTGTTAGGCGGCCAAAACACTAGAGTCTCCTGAAATCACAACATAAATTTTTGCTTCCGACCTTCACGATACTTTCAAGTAATGAGCAGCACACCAATCAAACTTGGATGCCCAAGTTTCGTTCTCCTAGGTTGAAGCATTCGTTTGCAGTAACAGTTTGAATTTTTAGGTTTCACTCTGTTTTCTACTATATTGACAGATGCGTTCGAATTCTAAATCAAACACGGTTTGTGCAAGCTTCTTGAAACTTGACACAATACATTAGTTCTACGATCTATCTCTAAGGTTTGTTTTCTCTTGACGTAGCCTAAAGCAGGGACTGGCGAATAACACTCATATTGAAGGGGTTGCCAAACTTCCAAAACCCTAGAGTCTCCTGAAATCTCATCATATATTTTTTCTTCCAAACTTCATGATACTTTCAAGTAATGATCAGTACACCAATCCCACTTGGATGCTCAAGTTTCGTTCTTTTACGTTGATGCATTCGTTTGCAGTAACAGTTTGAAGTTTTAGGTTTCACTCTGTTTTCTCCTATATTGACAGATGCAGTTAGAACTCTAAATCAAACACGGTTTGTGCTAGCTTCTTGAAACTTGACACAATACAGTAGTTCTACGTTCTATCTCTAAGGTTTGTTTCCTCTTGATGTAGCCTTAAGCAGATACTGGTGAATGACACATTCAATGAAAGGCGTTGTTAGGCGGCCAAAACACTAGAGTCTCCTGAAATCACAACATAAATTTTTGCTTCCGACCTTCACGATACTTTCAAGTAATGATCAGTACACCAATCCAACTTGGATGCTCAAGTTTCGTTCTTTTACGTTGAAGCATTCCTTTGCAGTAACAGTTTGAAGTTTTACGTTTCACTCTCTTCTCTGCTATATTGACAGATACAGTTAGAACTCTAAATCAAACACGGTTTGTGCTAGCTTCTTGAAACTTGACACAATACAGTAGTTCTACGTTCTATCTCTAAGGTTTGTTTCCTCTTGATGTAGCCTTAAGCAGATACTGTTGAATGACACATTCAATGAAAGGCGTGGTTAGGCGGCCAAAACACTAGAGTCTCCTGAAATCTCAACATAAATTTTTGCTTCCGACCTTCATGATACTTTCAAGTAATGAGCAGTACACCAATCAAACTTGGATGCCCACGTTTCGTTCTCCTAGGTTGATGCAATCGTTTGCAGTAACAGTTTGAATTTTTAGGTTTCACTCTGTTTTCTCCTATATTGACAGATGCGTTCGAACTCTAAATCAAACACGGTTTGTGCTAGCTTCTTGAAACTTGACACAAAACATTAGTTCTACGTTCTATCTCTAAGGTTTGTTTCCTCTTGATGTAGCCTAAAGCAGGGACTGGCGAATAACACTCATATTGAAGGGGTTGCCAAACTTCCAAAACACTAGAGTCTCCTGAAATCTCAACATATATTTTTTCATCCAATCTTCATGATACTTTCAAGTAATGATCAGTACACCAATCCCACTTGGATGCTCAAGTTTCCTTCTTTTACGTTGAAGCATTCGTTTGCAGTAACAGTTTGAATTTTTAGGTTTCACTCTGTTTTCTCCTATATTGACAGATGCAGTTAGAACTCTAAATCAAACACGGTTTGTGCTAGCTTCTTGAAACTTGACACAATACAGTAGTTCTACGTTCTATCTCCAAGGTTTGTTTCCTTTTGATGTAGCCTTAAGCAGATACTGGTGAATGACACATTCAATGAAAGGCGTTGTTAGGCGGCCAAAACACTAGAGTCTCCTGAAATCTCAACATAAATTTTTGCTTCCGACCTTCATGATACTTTCAAGTAATGAGCAGTACACCAATCAAACTTGGATGCCCACGTTTCGTTCTCCTAGGTTGAAGCAATCGTTTGCAGTAACAGTTTGAATTTTTAGGTTTCACTCTGTTTTCTCCTATATTGACAGATGCGTTCGAACTCTAAATCAAACACGGTTTGTGCTAGCTTCTTTAAGCTTGACACAATACATTAGTTCTACGTTCTATCTCTAAGGTTTGTTTCCTCTTGATGTAGCCTAAAGCAGGGACTGGCGAATAACACTCATATTGAAGGGGTTGCCAAACTTCCAAAACACTAGAGTCTCCTGAAATCTCAACATATATTTTTTCATCCAATCTTTATGATACTTTCAAGTAATGATCAGTACACCAATCCCACTTGGATGCTCAAGTTTCCTTCTTTTACGTTGAAGCATTCGTTTACAGTAACAGTTTGAATTTTTAGGTTTCACTCTGTTTTCTCCTATATTGACAGATGCAGTTAGAACTCTAAATCAAACACGGTTTGTGCTAGCTTCTTGAAACTTGACACAATACAGTAGTTCTACGTTCTATCTCTAAGGTTTGTTTCCTCTTGATGTAGCCTTAAGCAGATACTGGTGAATGACACATTCAATGAAAGGCGTGGTTAGGCGGCCAAAACACTAGAGTCTCCTGAAATCTCAACATAAATTTTTGCTTCCGACCTTCATGATACTTTCATGTAATGAGCAGTACACCAATCAAACTTAGATGCCTACGTTTCGTTCTCCTAGTTTGAAGCAATCGTTTGCAGTAACAGTTTGAATTTTTAGGTTTCACTCTGTTTTCTCCTATATTTACAGATGCGTTCGAACTCTAAATAAAACACGGTTTGTGCTAGCTTTTTGAAACTTGACACAATACATTAGTTCTACGTTCTATCTCTAAGGTTTGTTTCCTCTTGATGTAGCCTAAAGCAGGGACTGGCGAATAACACTTATAATGAAAGGAGTTGCCAAACTTCCAAAACACTAGAGTCTCCTGAAATCTCAACATATATTTTTTCATCCAATCTTCATGATACTTTCAAGTAATGATCAGTAAACCAATCCCACTTGAATGCTCAAGTTTCGTTCTTTTACGTTGAAGCATTCGTTTGCAGTAACAGTTTGAATTTTTAGGTTTCACTCTGTTTTCTCCTATATTGACAGATGCACTTAGAACTCTAAATCAAACACGGTTTGTGCTAGCTTCTTGAAACTTGACACAATACAGTAGTTCTACCTTCTATCTCTAAGGTTTGTTTCCTCTTGATGTAGCCTTAAGCAGATACTGGTGAATGACACATTCAATGAAAGGCGTGGTTAGGCGGCCAAAACACTAGAGTCTCCTGAAATCTCAACATAAATTTTTGCTTCCGACCTTCATGATACTTTCAAGTAATGAGCAGTACACCAATCAAACTTGGATGCCCACGTTTCGTTCTCCTAGTTTGAAGCAATCGTTTGCAGAAACAGTTTGAATTTTTAGGTTTCACTCTGTTTTCTCCTATATTGACAGATGCGTTCGAACTCTAAATCAAACACGGTTTGTGCTAGCTTCTTGAAACTTGACACAATACATTAGTTCTACGTTCTATCTCTAAGGTTTGTTTTTTCTTGATGTAGCCTAAAGCAGGGACTGGCGAATAACACTCATATTGAAGGGGTTGCCAAACTTCCAAAACACTAGAGTCTCCTGAAATCTCAACATACATTTTTTCATCCAATCTTCATGATACTTTCAAGTAATGATCAGTACACCAATCCCACTTGGATGCTCAAGTTTCGTTCTTTTACGTTGAAGCATTCGTTTGCAGTAACAGTTTGAAGTTTTAGGTTTCACTCTGTTTTCTCCTATATTGACAGATGCAGTTAGAACTCTAAATCAAACACGGTTTGTGCTAGCTTCTTGAAACTTGACACAATACAGTAGTTCTACGTTCTATCTCTAAGGTTTGTTTCCTCTTGATGTAGCCTTAAGCAGATACTGGTGAATGACACATTCAATGAAAGGCGTTGTTAGGCGGCCAAAACACTAGAGTCTCCTAAAATCTCAACATAAATTTTTGCTTCCGACCTTCATGATACTTTCAAGTAATGAGCAGTACACCAATCAAACTTGGATGCCCACGTTTCGTTCTCCTAGATTGAAGCATTCGTTTGCAGTAACAGTTTGAATTTTTAGGTTTCACTCTGTTTTCTCCTATATTGACAGATGCAGTTCGAACTATATCAAACACGGTTTGTGCTAGCTTCTGGAAACTTGACACAATACATTAGTTCTACGTTCTATCTCTAAGGTTTGTTTCCTCTTGATGTAGCCTAAAGCAGGGACTGGCGAATAACACTTATAATGAAAGGAGTTGCCAAACTTCCAAAACACTAGAGTCTCCTGAAATCTCAACATATATTTTTTCATCCAATCTTCATGATACTTTCAAGTAATGATCAGTAAACCAATCCCACTTGAATGCTCAAGTTTCGTTCTTTTACGTTGAAGCATTCGTTTGCAGTAACAGTTTGAAGTTTTAGGTTTCACTCTGTTTTCTCCTATATTGACAGATGCAGTTAGAACTCTAAATCAAACACGGTTTGTGCTAGCTTCTTGAAACTTGACACAATACAGTAGTTCTACGTTCTATCTCTAAGGTTTGTTTCCTCTTGATGTAGCCTTAAGCAGATACTGGTGAATGACACATTCAATGAAAGGCGTGGTTAGGCGGCCAAAACACTAGAGTCTCCTGAAATCTCAACATAAATTTTTGATTCCGACCTTCATGATGCTTTCAAGTAATGAGCAGTACACCAATCAAACTTGGATGCCCACGTTTCGTTCTCCTAGTTTGAAGCAATCGTTTGCAGTAACAGTTTGAATTTTTAGATTTCACTCAGTTTTCTCCTATATTGACAGATGCAGTTCGAACTATATCAAACACGGTTTGTGCTAGCTTCTGGAAACTTGACACAATACATTAGTTCTACGTTCTATCTCTAAGGTTTGTTTCCTCTTGATGTAGTCTAAAGCAGGGACTGGCGAATAACACTTATAATGAAAGGAGTTGCCAAACTTCCAAAACACTAGAGTCTCCTGAAATCTCAACATATATTTTTTCATCCAATCTTCATGATACTTTCAAGTAATGATCAGTACACCAATCCCACTTGGATGCTCAAGTTTCGTTCTTTTACGTTGAAGCATTCGTTTGCAGTAACAGTTTGAATTTTTAGGTTTCACTCTGTTTTCTCCTATATTGACAGATGCAGTTAGAACTCTAAATCAAACACGGTTTGTGCTAGCTTCTTGAAACTTGACACAATACAGTAGTTCTACGTTCTATCTCTAAGGTTTGTTTCCTCTTGATGTAGCCTTAAGCAGATACTGGTGAATGACACATTCAATGAAAGGCGTTGTTAGGCGGCCAAAACACTAGAGTCTCCTGAAATCACAACATAAATTTTTGCTTCCGACCTTCACGATGCTTTCAAGTAATGAGCAGCACACCAATCAAACTTGGATGCCCAAGTTTTGTTCTCCTAGGTTGAAGCATTCGTTTGCAGTAACAGTTTGAATTTTTGGTTTCACTCTGTTTTCTACTATATTGACAGATGCGTTCGAACTCTAAATCAAACACGGTTTGTGCTAGCTTCTTGAAACTTGACACAATACATTAGTTCTACGTTCTATCTCTAAGGTTTGTTTTCTCTTGACGTAGCCTAAAGCAGGGACTGGCGAATAACACTCATATTGAAGGGGTTGCCAAACTTCCAAAACCCTAGAGTCTCCTGAAATCTCATCATATATTTTTTCTTCCAAACTTCATGATACTTTCAAGTAATGATCAGTACACCAATCCCACTTGGATGCTCAAGTTTCGTTCTTTTACGTTGATGCATTCGTTTGCAGTAACAGTTTGAAGTTTTAGGTTTCACTCTGTTTTCTCCTATATTGACAGATGCAGTTAGAACTCTAAATCAAACACGGTTTGTGCTAGCTTCTTGAAACTTGACACAATACAGTAGTTCTACGTTCTATCTCTAAGGTTTGTTTCCTCTTGATGTAGCCTTAAGCAGATACTGGTGAATGACACATTCAATGAAAGGCGTTGTTCGGCGGCCAAAACACTAGAGTCTCCTGAAATCTCAACATAAATTTTTGCTTCCGAACTTCATGATACTTTCAAGTAATGAGCAGTGCACCAATCAAACTTGGATGCCCACGTTTCGTTCTCCTAGGTTGAAGCATTCGTTTGCAGTAACAGTTTGAATTTTTAGGTTTCACTCTGTTTTCTCCTATATTGACAGATGCGTTCGAACTCTAAATCAAACACGATTTGTGCTAGCTTCTTGAAACTTGACACAATACATTAGTTCTACATTCTATCTCTAAGGTTTGTTTCCTCTTGATGTAGCCTAAAGCAGGGACTGGCGAATAACACTCATATTGAAGGGGTTGCAAAACATCCAAAACACTAGAGTCTCCTGAAATCTCAACATATATTTTTTCATCCAATCTTCATGATACTTTCAAGTAATGATCAGTACACCAATCCCACTTGGGTGCTCAAGTTTCGTTCTTTTACGTTGAAGCATTCGTTTGCAGTAACAGTTTGAATTTTTAGGTTTCACTCTGTTTTCTCCTATATTGACAGATGCAGTTAGAACTCTAAATCAAACACGGTTTGTGCTAGCTTCTTGAAACTTGACACAATACAGTAGTTCTACGTTCTATCTCTAAGGTTTGTTTCCTCTTGATGTAGCCTTAAGCAGATACTGGTGAATGACACATTCAATGAAAGGCGTTGTTAGGCGGCCAAAACACTAGAGTCTCCTGAAATCACAACGTAAATTTTTGCTTCCGACCTTCACGATACTTTCAAGTAATGAGCAGCACACCAATCAAACTTGGATGCCCAAGTTTCGTTCTCCTAGGTTGAAGCATTCGTTTGCAGTAACAGTTTGAATTTTTAGGTTTCACTCTGTTTTCTACTATATTGACAGATGCGTTCGAACTCTAAATCAAACACGGTTTGTGCTAGCTTCTTGAAACTTGACACAATACATTAGTTCTACGTTCTACTCTAAGGTTTGTTTTCTCTTGACGTAGCCTAAAGCAGGGACTGGCGAATAACACTCATATTGAAGGGGTTGCCAAACTTCCAAAACCCTAGAGTCTCCTGAAATCTCATCATATATTTTTTCTTCCAAACTTCATGATACTTTCAAGTAATGATCAGTACACCAATCCCACTTGGATGCTCAAGTTTCGTTCTTTTACGTTGATGCATTCGTTTGCAGTAACAGTTTGAAGTTTTAGGTTTCACTCTGTTTTCTCCTATATTGACAGATGCAGTTAGAACTCTAAATCAAACACGGTTTGTGCTAGCTTCTTGAAACTTGACACAATACAGTAGTTCTACGTTCTATCTCTAAGGTTTGTTTCCTCTTGATGTAGCCTTAAGCAGATACTGGTGAATGACACATTCAATGAAAGGCCTTGTTCGGCGGCCAAAACACTAGAGTCTCCTGAAATCTCCACATAAATTTTTGCTTCCGAACTTCATGATACTTTCAAGTAATGAGCAGTGCACCAATCAAACTTGGATGCCCACGTTTCGTTCTCCTAGGTTGAAGCATTCGTTTGCAGTAACAGTTTGAATTTTTAGGTTTCACTCTGTTTTCTCCTATATTGACAGATGCGTTCGAACTCTAAATCAAACACGATTTGTGCTAGCTTCTTGAAACTTGACACAATACATTAGTTCTACATTCTATCTCTAAGGTTTGTTTCCTCTTGATGTAGCCTAAAGCAGGGACTGGCGAATAACACTCATATTGAAGGGGTTGCCAAACTTCCAAAACACTAGAGTCTCCTGAAATCTCAACATATATTTTTTCATCCAATCTTCATGATACTTTCAAGTAATGATCAGTACACCAATCCCACTTGGATGCTCAAGTTTCATTCTTTTACGTTGAAGCATTCGTTTGCAGTAACAGTTTGAAGTTTTAGGTTTCACTCTGTTTTCTCCTATATTGACAGATGCACTTAGAACTCTAAATCAAACACGGTTTGTGCTAGCTTCTTGAAACTTGACACAATACAGTAGTTCTACGTTCTATATCTAAGGTTTGTTTCCTCTTGATGTAGACTTAAGCAGATACTGGTGAATGACACATTCAATGAAAGGCGTGGTTAGGCGGCCAAAACACTAGAGTCTCCTGAAATCTCAACATAAATTTTTGCTTCCGACCTTCATGATACTTTCAAGTAATGAGCAGTACACCAATCAAACTTGGATGCCCACGTTTCGTTCTCCTAGGTTGAAGCAATCGTTTGCAGTAACAGTTTGAATTTTTAGGTTTCACTCTGTTTTCTCCTATATTGACAGATGCGTTAGAACTCTAAATCAAACACGGTTTGTGCTAGCTTCTTGAAACTTGACACAATACAGTAGTTCTACGTTCTATCTCTAAGGTTTGTTTCCTCTTGATGTAGCCTTAAGCAGATACTGGTGAATGACACATTCAATGAAAGGCGTAGTTAGGCGGCCAAAACACTAGAGTCTCCTGAAATCACAACATAAATTTTTGCTTCCGACCTTCACGATGCTTTCAAGTAATGAGCAGCACACCAATCAAACTTGGATGCCCAAGTTTCGTTCTCCTAGGTTGAAGCATTCGTTTGCAGTAACAGTTTGAATTTTTGGTTTCACTCTGTTTTCTACTATATTGACAGATGCGTTCGAACTCTAAATCAAACACGGTTTGTGCTAGCTTCTTGAAACTTGACACAATACATTAGTTCTACGTTCTATCTCTAAGGTTTGTTTTCTCTTGACGTAGCCTAAAGCAGGGACTGGCGAATAACACTCATATTGAAGGGGTTGCCAAACTTTCAAAACCCTAGAGTCTCCTGAAATCTCATCATATATTTTTTCTTCCAAACTTCATGATACTTTCAAGTAATGATCAGTACACCAATCCCACTTGGATGCTCAAGTTTCGTTCTTTTACGTTGATGCATTCGTTTGCAGTAACAGTTTGAAGTTTTAGGTTTCACTCTGTTTTCTCCTATATTGACAGATGCAGTTAGAACTCTAAATCAAACACGGTTTGTGCTAGCTTCTTGAAACTTGACACAATACAGTAGTTCTACGTTCTATCTCTAAGGTTTGTTTCCTCTTGATGTAGCCTTAAGCAGATACTGGTGAATGACACATTCAATGAAAGGCGTTGTTCGGCGGCCAAAACACTAGAGTCTCCTGAAATCTCAACATAAATTTTTGCTTCCGAACTTCATGATACTTTCAAGTAATGAGCAGTGCACCAATCAAACTTGGATGCCCACGTTTCGTTCTCCTAGGTTGAAGCATTCGTTTGCAGTAACAGTTTGAATTTTTAGGTTTCACTCTGTTTTCTCCTATATTGACAGATGCGTTCGAACTCTAAATCAAACACGATTTGTGCTAGCTTCTTGAAACTTGACACAATACATTAGTTCTACATTCTATCTCTAAGGTTTGTTTCCTCTTGATGTAGCCTAAAGCAGGGACTGGCGAATAACACTCATATTGAAGGGGTTGCCAAACTTCCAAAACACTAGAGTCTCCTGAAATCTCAACATATATTTTTTCATCCAATCTTCATGATACTTTCAAGTAATGATCAGTACACCAATCCCACTTGGATGCTCAAGTTTCATTCTTTTACGTTGAAGCATTCGTTTGCAGTAACAGTTTGAAGTTTTAGGTTTCACTCTGTTTTCTCCTATATTGACAGATGCACTTAGAACTCTAAATCAAACACGGTTTGTGCTAGCTTCTTGAAACTTGACACAATACAGTAGTTCTACGTTCTATATCTAAGGTTTGTTTCCTCTTGATGTAGACTTAAGCAGATACTGGTGAATGACACATTCAATGAAAGGCGTGGTTAGGCGGCCAAAACACTAGAGTCTCCTGAAATCTCAACATAAATTTTTGCTTCCGACCTTCATGATACTTTCAAGTAATGAGCAGTACACCAATCAAACTTGGATGCCCACGTTTCGTTCTCCTAGGTTGAAGCAATCGTTTGCAGTAACAGTTTGAATTTTTAGGTTTCACTCTGTTTTCTCCTATATTGACAGATGCGTTCGAACTCTAAATCAAACACGGTTTGTGCTAGCTTCTTGAAACTTGACACAATACAGTAGTTCTACGTTCTATCTCTAAGGTTTGTTTCCTCTTGATGTAGCCTTAAGCAGATACTGGTGAATGACACATTCAATGAAAGGCGTAGTTAGGCGGCCAAAACACTAGAGTCTCCTGAAATCACAACATAAATTTTTGCTTCCGACCTTCACGATGCTTTCAAGTAATGAGCAGCACACCAATCAAACTTGGATGCCCAAGTTTCGTTCTCCTAGGTTGAAGCATTCGTTTGCAGTAACAGTTTGAATTTTTGGTTTCACTCTGTTTTCTACTATATTGACAGATGCGTTCGAACTCTAAATCAAACACGGTTTGTGCTAGCTTCTTGAAACTTGACACAATACATTAGTTCTACGTTCTATCTCTAAGGTTTGTTTTCTCTTGACGTAGCCTAAAGCAGGGACTGGCGAATAACACTCATATTGAAGGGGTTGCCAAACTTTCAAAACCCTAGAGTCTCCTGAAATCTCATCATATATTTTTTCTTCCAAACTTCATGATACTTTCAAGTAATGATCAGTACACCAATCCCACTTGGATGCTCAAGTTTCGTTCTTTTACGTTGATGCATTCGTTTGCAGTAACAGTTTGAAGTTTTAGGTTTCACTCTGTTTTCTCCTATATTGACAGATGCAGTTAGAACTCTAAATCAAACACGGTTTGTGCTAGCTTCTTGAAACTTGACACAATACAGTAGTTCTACGTTCTATCTCTAAGGTTTGTTTCCTCTTGATGTAGCCTTAAGCAGATACTGGTGAATGACACATTCAATGAAAGGCGTTGTTCGGCGGCCAAAACACTAGAGTCTCCTGAAATCTCAACATAAATTTTTGCTTCCGAACTTCATGATACTTTCAAGTAATGAGCAGTGCACCAATCAAACTTGGATGCCCACGTTTCGTTCTCCTAGGTTGAAGCATTCGTTTGCAGTAACAGTTTGAATTTTTAGGTTTCACTCTGTTTTCTCCTATATTGACAGATGCGTTCGAACTCTAAATCAAACACGATTTGTGCTAGCTTCTTGAAACTTGACACAATACATTAGTTCTACATTCTATCTTTAAGGTTTGTTTCCTCTTGATGTAGCCTAAAGCAGGGACTGGCGAATAACACTCATATTGAAGGGGTTGCCAAACTTCCAAACCACTAGAGTCTCCTGAAATCTCAACATATATTTTTTCATCCAATCTTCATGATACTTTCAAGTAATGATCAGTACACCAATCCCACTTGGATGCTCAAGTTTCGTTCTTTTACGTTGAAGCATTCGTTTGCAGTAACAGTTTGAATTTTTAGGTTTCACTCTGTTTTCTCCTATATTGACAGATGCAGTTAGAACTCTAAATCAAACACGGTTTGTGCTAGCTTCTTGAAACTTGACACAATACAGTAGTTCTACGTTCTATCTCTAAGGTTTGTTTCCTCTTGATGTAGCCTTAAGCAGATACTGGTGAATGACACATTCAATGAAAGGCGTTGTTAGGCGGCCAAAACACTAGAGTCTCCTGAAATCACAACATAAATTTTTGCTTCCGACCTTCACGATACTTTCAAGTAATGAGCAGCACACCAATCAAACTTGGATGCCCAAGTTTCGTTCTCCTAGGTTGAAGCATTCGTTTGCAGTAACAGTTTGAATTTTTAGGTTTCACTCTGTTTTCTACTATATTGACAGATGCGTTCGAACTCTAAATCAAACACGGTTTGTGCAAGCTTCTTGAAACTTGACACAATACATTAGTTCTACGATCTATCTCTATGTTTGTTTTCTCTTGACGTAGCCTAAAGCAGGGACTGACGAATAACACTCATATTGAAGGGGTTGCCAAACTTCCAAAACCCTAGAGTCTCCTGAAATCTCATCATATATTTTTTCTTCCAAACTTCATGATACTTTCAAGTAATGATCAGTACACCAATCCCACTTGGATGCTCAAGTTTCGTTCTTTTACGTTGATGCATTCGTTTGCAGTAACAGTTTGAAGTTTTAGGTTTCACTCTGTTTTCTCCTATATTGACAGATGCAGTTAGAACTCTAAATCAAACACGGTTTGTGCTAGCTTCTTGAAACTTGACACAATACAGTAGTTCTACGTTCTATCTCTAAGGTTTGTTTCCTCTTGATGTAGCCTTAAGCAGATACTGGTGAATGACACATTCAATGAACGGCGTTGTTCGGCGGCCAAAACACTAGAGTCTCCTGAAATCTCCACATAAATTTTTGCTTCCGAACTTCATGATACTTTCAAGTAATGAGCAGTGCACCAATCAAACTTGGATGCCCACGTTTCGTTCTCCTAGGTTGAAGCATTCGTTTGCAGTAACAGTTTGAATTTTTAGGTTTCACTCTGTTTTCTCCTATATTGACAGATGCGTTCGAACTCTAAATCAAACACGATTTGTGCTAGCTTCTTGAAACTTGACACAATACATTAGTTCTACATTCTATCTCTAAGGTTTGTTTCCTCTTGATGTAGCCTAAAGCAGGGACTGGCGAATAACACTCATATTGAAGGGGTTGCCAAACTTCCAAAACACTAGAGTCTCCTGAAATCTCAACATATATTTTTTCATCCAATCTTCATGATACTTTCAAGTAATGATCAGTACACCAATCCCACTTGGATGCTCAAGTTTCATTCTTTTACGTTGAAGCATTCGTTTGCAGTAACAGTTTGAAGTTTTAGGTTTCACTCTGTTTTCTCCTATATTGACAGATGCACTTAGAACTCTAAATCAAACACGGTTTGTGCTAGCTTCTTGAAACTTGACACAATACAGTAGTTCTACGTTCTATATCTAAGGTTTGTTTCCTCTTGATGTAGACTTAAGCAGATACTGGTGAATGACACATTCAATGAAAGGCGTGGTTAGGCGGCCAAAACACTAGAGTCTCCTGAAATCTCAACATAAATTTTTGCTTCCGACCTTCATGATACCTTCAAGTAATGAGCAGTACACCAATCAAACTTGGATGCCCACGTTTCGTTCTCCTAGGTTGAAGCAATCGTTTGCAGTAACAGTTTGAATTTTTAGGTTTCACTCTGTTTTCTCCTATATTGACAGATGCGTTCGAACTCTAAATCAAACACGGTTTGTGCTAGCTTCTTGAAACTTGACACAATACATTAGTTCTACGTTCTATCTCTAAGGTTTGTTTCCTCTTGATGTAGCCTAAAGCAGGGACTGGCGAATAACACTTATAATGAAAGGAGTTGCCAAACTTCCAAAACGCTAGAGTCTCCTGAAATCTCAACATATATTTTTTCTTCCAATCTTCATGATACTTTCAAGTAATGATCAGTACACCAATCCAACTTGGATGCTCAAGTTTCGTTCTTTTACGTTGAAGCATTCCTTTGCAGTAACAGTTTGAAGTTTTACGTTTCACTCTCTTCTCTGCTATATTGACAGATACAGTTAGAACTCTAAATCAAACACGGTTTGTGCTAGCTTCTTGAAACTTGACACAATACAGTAGTTCTACGTTCTATCTCTAAGGTTTGTTTCCTCTTGATGTAGCCTTAAGCAGATACTGTTGAATGACACATTCAATGAAAGGCGTGGTTAGGCGGCCAAAACACTAGAGTCTCCTGAAATCTCAACATAAATTTTTGCTTCCGACCTTCATGATACTTTCAAGTAATGAGCAGTACACCAATCAAACTTGGATGCCCACGTTTCGTTCTCCTAGGTTGATGCAATCGTTTGCAGTAACAGTTTGAATTTTTAGGTTTCACTCTGTTTTCTCCTATATTGACAGATGCGTTCGAACTCTAAATCAAACACGGTTTGTGCTAGCTTCTTGAAACTTGACACAAAACATTAGTTCTACGTTCTATCTCTAAGGTTTGTTTCCTCTTGATGTAGCCTAAAGCAGGGACTGGCGAATAACACTCATATTGAAGGGGTTGCCAAACTTCCAAAACACTAGAGTCTCCTGAAATCTCAACATATATTTTTTCATCCAATCTTCATGATACTTTCAAGTAATGATCAGTACACCAATCCCACTTGGATGCTCAAGTTTCCTTCTTTTACGTTGAAGCATTCGTTTGCAGTAACAGTTTGAATTTTTAGGTTTCACTCTGTTTTCTCCTATATTGACAGATGCAGTTAGAACTCTAAATCAAACACGGTTTGTGCTAGCTTCTTGAAACTTGACACAATACAGTAGTTCTACGTTCTATCTCCAAGGTTTGTTTCCTTTTGATGTAGCCTTAAGCAGATACTGGTGAATGACACATTCAATGAAAGGCGTTGTTAGGCGGCCAAAACACTAGAGTCTCCTGAAATCTCAACATAAATTTTTGCTTCCGACCTTCATGATACTTTCAAGTAATGAGCAGTACACCAATCAAACTTGGATGCCCACGTTTCGTTCTCCTAGGTTGAAGCAATCGTTTGCAGTAACAGTTTGAATTTTTAGGTTTCACTCTGTTTTCTCCTATATTGACAGATGCGTTAGAACTCTAAATCAAACACGGTTTGTGCTAGCTTCTTGAAACTTGACACAATACATTAGTTCTACGTTCTATCTCTAAGGTTTGTTTCCTCTTGATGTAGCCTAAAGCAGGGACTGGCGAATAACACTCATATTGAAGGGGTTGCCAAACTTCCAAAACACTAGAGTCTCCTGAAATCTCAACATATATTTTTTCATCCAATCTTCATGATACTTTCAAGTAATGATCAGTACACCAATCCCACTTGGATGCTCAAGTTTCGTTCTTTTACGTTGAAGCATTCGTTTGCAGTAACAGTTTGAAGTTTTAGGTTTCACTCTGTTTTCTCCTATATTGACAGATGCAGTTAGAACTCTAAATCAAACACGGTTTGTGCTAGCTTCTTGAAACTTGACACAATACAGTAGTTCTATGTTCTATTTCTAAGGTTTGTTTCCTCTTGATGTAGCCTTCAGCAGATACTGGTGAATGACACATTCATTGAAAGGCGTTGTTAGGCTGCCAAAACACTAGAGTCACCTGAAATCTCAACATAAATTTTTGCTTCCGACCTTCATGATACTTTCAAGTAATGAGCAGTACACCAATCAAACTTGGATGCCCAAGTTTCGTTCTCCTAGGTTGAAGCATTCGTTTGCAGTAACAGTTTAAATTTTTAGGTTTCACTCTGTTTCTCCTATATTGACAGATGCAGTTCGAACTATATCAAACACGGTTTGTGCTAGCTTCTGGAAACTTGACACAATACATTAGTTCTACGTTCTATCTCTGAGGTTTGTTTCCTCTTGATGTAGTCTAAAGCAGGGACTGGCGAATAACACTTATAATGAAAGGAGTTGCCAAACTTCCAAAACACTAGAGTCTCCTGAAATCTCAACATATATTTTTTCATCCAATCTTCATGATACTTTCAAGTAATGATCAGTACACCAATCCCACTTGGATGCTCAAGTTTCGTTCTTTTACGTTGAAGCATTCGTTTGCAGTAACAGTTTGAAGTTTTAGGTTTCACTCTGTTTTCTCCTATATTGACAGATGCAGTTAGAACTCTAAATCAAACACGGTTTGTGCTAGCTTCTTGAAACTTGACACAATACGGTAGTTCCACGTTCTATCTCTAAGGTTTGTTTCCTCTTGATGTAGACTTAAGCAGATACTGGTGAATGACACATTCAATGAAAGGCGTGGTTAGGCGGCCAAAACACTAGAGTCTCCTGAAATCTCAACATAAATTTTTGCTTCCGACCTTCATGATACTTTCAAGTAATGAGCAGTACACCAATCAAACTTGGATGCCCACGTTTCGTTCTCCTAGGTTGAAGCAATCGTTTGCAGTAACAGTTTGAATTTTTAGGTTTCACTCTGTTTTCTCCTATATTGACAGATGCGTTCGAACTCTAAATCAAACACGATTAGTGCTAGCTTCTTGAAACTTGACACAATACATTAGTTCTACGTTCTATCTCGAAGGTTTGTTTCCTCTTGATGTAGCCTAAAGCAGGGACTGGCGAATAACACTCATATTGAAGGGGTTGCCAAACTTCCAAAACACTAGAGTCTCCTGAAATCTCAACATATATTTTTTCATCCAATCTTCATGATACTTTCAAGTAATGATCAGTACACCAATCCCACTTGGATGCTCAAGTATCGTTCTTTTACGTTGAAGCATTCGTTTGCAGTAACAGTTTGAATTTTTAGGTTTCACTCTGTTTTCTCCTATATTGACAGATGCAGTTAGAACTCTAAATCAAACACGGTTTGTGCTAGCTTCTTGAAACTTGACACAATACAGTAGTTCTACGTTCTATCTCTAAGGTTTGTTTCCTCTTGATGTAGCCTTAAGCAGATACTGGTGAATGACACATTCAATGAAAGGCGTTGTTAGGCGGCCAAAACACTAGAGTCTCCTGAAATCTCAACATAAATTTTTGCTTCCGACCTTCATGATACTTTCAAGTAATGAGCAGTACACCAATCAAACTTGGATGCCCAATATTCGTTCTCCTAGGTTGAAGCATTCGTTTGCAGTAACAGTTTGAATTTTTAGGTTTCACTGTGTTTTCTACTATATTGACAGATGCAGTTCGAACTATATCAAACACGGTTTGTGCTAGCCTCTGGAAACTTGACACAATACATTAGTTCTACGTTCTATATCTAAGGTTTGTTTCCTCTTGATGTAGCCTAAAGCAGGGACTGGCGAATAACACTTATAATTAAAGGAGTTGCCAAACTTCCAAAACGCTAGAGTCTCCTGAAATCTCATCATATATTTTTTCTTCCAATCTTCATGATACTTTCAAGTAATGATCAGTACACCAATCCAACATGGATGCTCAAGTTTCGTTCTTTTACGTTGAAGCATTCCTTTGCAGTAACAGTTTGAAGTTTTAGGTTTCACTCTCTTTTCTGCTATATTGACAGATGCAGTTAGAACTCTAAATCAAACACGGTTTGTGCTAGCTTCTTGAAACTTGACACAATACAGTTTCTACGTTCTATCTCTAAGGTTTGTTTCCTCTTGATGTAGCCTTAAGCAGATACTGGTGAATGACACATTCAATGAAAGGCGTGGTTAGGCGGCCAAAACACTAGAGTCTCCTGAAATCTCAACATAAATTTTTGCTTCCGACCTTCATGATACTTTCAAGTAATGAGCAGTACACCAATCAAACTTGGATGCCCACGTTTCATTCTCCTAGGTTGAAGCAATCGTTTGCAGTAACAGTTTGAATTTTTAGGTTTCACTCTGTTTTCTCCTATATTGACAGATGCGTTCGAACTCTAAATCAAACACAGTTTGTGCTAGCTTCTTGAAACTTGACACAATACATTAGTTCTACGTTCTATCTCTAAGGTTTGTTTCCTCTTGATGTAGCCTAAAGCCTGGACTGGCGAATAACACTCATATTGAAGGGGTTGCCAAACTTCCAAAACACTAGAGTCTCCTGAAATCTCAACATATATTTTTTCATCCAATCTTCATGATACTTTCAAGTAATGATCAGTACACCAATCCCACTTGGATGCTCAAGTTTCGTTCTTTTACGTTGAAGCATTCGTTTGCAGTAACAGTTTGAATTTTTAGGTTTCACTCTGTTTTCTCCTATATTGACAGATGCAGTTAGAACTCTAAATCAAACACGGTTTGTGCTAGCTTCTTGAAACTTGACACAATACAGTAGTTCTACGTTCTATGTCTAAGGTTTGTTTCCTCTTGATGTAGCCTTAAGCAGATACTGGTGAATGACACATTCAATGAAAGGCGTTGTTAGGCGGCCAAAACACTAGAGTCTCCTGAAATCTCAACATAAATTTTTGCTTCTGACCTTCATGATACTTTCAAGTAATGAGCAGTACACCAATCAAACTTGGATGCCCAAGTTTCGTTCTCCTAGGTTGAAGCATTCGTTTGCAGTAACAGTTTGAATTTTTAGGTTTCACTGTGTTTTCTACTATATTGACAGATGCAGTTCGAACTATATCAAACTCGGTTTGTGCTAGCTTCTGGAAACTTGACACAGTACATTAGTTCTACGTTCTATCTCTAAGGATTGTTTCCTCTTGATGTAGCCTAAAGCAGGGACTGGCGAATAACACTTATAATGAAAGGAGTTGCCAAACTTCCAAAACGCTAGAGTCTCCTGAAATCTCATCATATATTTTTTCTTCCAATCTTCATGATACTTTATTGTAATGATCAGTACA
Organism: Callospermophilus lateralis; assembly: GCF_048772815.1. NCBI lineage: Eukaryota > Metazoa > Chordata > Mammalia > Rodentia > Sciuridae > Callospermophilus > Callospermophilus lateralis. The sequence goes on from NW_027517339.1 coordinate 29,622, forward strand.
CCAATCCCACTTGGATGCTCAAGTTTCGTTCTTTTACGTTGAAGCATTCGTTTGCAGTAACAGTTTGAAATTTTAGGTTTCACTCTGTTTTCTCCTATATTGACAGATGCAGTTAGGACTCTAAATCAAACACGGTTTGTGCTAGCTTCTTGAAACTTGACACAATACAGTAGTTCTACGTTCTATCTCTAAGGTTTGTTTCCTCTTGATGTAGCCTTAAGCAGATACTGGTGAATGACACATTCAATGAAAGGCGTTGTTAGGCGGCCAAAACACTAGAGTCTCCTGAAATCTCAACATAAATTTTTGCTTCCGACCTTCATGATACTTTCAAGTAATGAGCAGTACACCAATCAAACTTGGATGCCCAAGTTTCGTTTTCCTAGGTTGAAGCATTCGTTTGCAGTAACAGTTTAAATTTTTAGGTTTCACTCTGTTTCTCCTATATTGACAGATGCAGTTCGAACTATATCAAACACGGTTTGTGCTAGCTTCTGGAAACTTGACACAATACATTAGTTCTACGTTCTATCTCTAAGGTTTGTTTCCTCTTGATGTAGTCTAAAGCAGGGACTGGCGAATAACACTTATAATGAAAGGAGTTGCCAAACTTCCAAAACACTAGAGTCTCCTGAAATCTCAACATATATTTTTTCATCCAATCTTCATGATACTTTCAAGTAATGATCAGTACACCAATCCCACTTGGATGCTCAAGTTTCGTTCTTTTACGTTGAAGCATTCGTTTGCAGTAACAGTTTGAATTTTTAGGTTTCACTCTGTTTTCTCCTATATTGACAGATGCAGTTAGAAGTCTAAATCAAACACGGTTTGTGCTAGCTTCTTGAAACTTGACACAATACGGTAGTTCTACGTTCTATCTCTAAGGTTTGTTTCCTCTTGATGTAGACTTAAGCAGATACTGGTGAATGACACATTCAATGAAAGGCGTGGTTAGGCGGCCAAAACACTAGAGTCTCCTGAAATCTCAACATAAATTTTTGCTTCCGACCTTCATGATACTTTCAAGTAATGAGCAGTACACCAATCAAACTTGGATGCCCACGTTTCGTTCTCCTAGGTTGAAGCAATCGTTTGCAGTAACAGTTTGAATTTTTAGGTTTCACTCTGTTTTCTCCTATATTGACAGATGCGTTCGAACTCTAAATCAAACACGGTTTGTGCTAGCTTCTTGAAACTTGACACAATACATTAGTTCTACGTTCTATCTCTAAGGTTTGTTTCCTCTTGATGTAGCCTAAAGCAGGGACTGGCGAATAACACTCATATTGAAGGGGTTGCCAAACTTCCAAAACACTAGAGTCTCCTGAAATCTCAACATATATTTTTTCATCCAATCTTCATGATACTTTCAAGTAATGATCAGTACACCAATCCCACTTGGATGCTCAAGTATCGTTCTTTTACGTTGAAGCATTCGTTTGCAGTAACAGTTTGAATTTTTAGGTTTCACTCTGTTTTCTCCTATATTGACAGATGCAGTTAGAACTCTAAATCAAACACGGTTTGTGCTAGCTTCTTGAAACTTGACACAATACAGTAGTTCTACGTTCTATCTCTAAGGTTTGTTTCCTCTTGATGTAGCCTTAAGCAGATACTGGTGAATGACACATTCAATGAAAGGCGTTGTTAGGCGGCCTAAACACTAGAGTCTCCTGAAATCTCAACATAAATTTTTGCTTCCGACCTTCATGATACTTTCAAGTAATGAGCAGTACACCAATCAAACTTGGATGCCCAATATTCGTTCTCCTAGGTTGAAGCATTCGTTTGCAGTAACAGTTTGAATTTTTAGGTTTCACTGTGTTTTCTACTATATTGACAGATGCAGTTCGAACTATATCAAACACGGTTTGTGCTAGCCTCTGGAAACTTGACACAATACATTAGTTCTACGTTCTATATCTAAGGTTTGTTTCCTCTTGATGTAGCCTAAAGCAGGGACTGGCGAATAACACTTATAATTAAAGGAGTTGCCAAACTTCCAAAACGCTAGAGTCTCCTGAAATCTCATCATATATTTTTTCTTCCAATCTTCATGATACTTTCAAGTAATGATCAGTACACCAATCCAACATGGATGCTCAAGTTTCGTTCTTTTACGTTGAAGCATTCCTTTGCAGTAACAGTTTGAAGTTTTAGGTTTCACTCTCTTTTCTGCTATATTGACAGATGCAGTTAGAACTCTAAATCAAACACGGTTTGTGCTAGCTTCTTGAAACTTGACACAATACAGTAGTTCTACGTTCTATCTCTAAGGTTTGTTTCCTCTTCATGTAGCCTTAAGCAGATACTGGTGAATGACACATTCAATGAAAGGCGTGGTTAGGCGGCCAAAACACTAGAGTCTCCTGAAATCTCAACATAAATTTTTGCTTCCGACCTTCATGATACTTTCAAGTAATGAGCAGTACACCAATCAAACTTGGATGCCCACGTTTCATTCTCCTAGGTTGAAGCAATCGTTTGCAGTAACAGTTTGAATTTTTATGTTTCACTCTGTTTTCTCCTATATTGACAGATGCGTTCGAACTCTAAATCAAACACAGTTTGTGCTAGCTTCTTGAAACTTGACACAATACATTAGTTCTACGTTCTATCTCTAAGGTTTGTTTCCTCTTGATGTAGCCTAAAGCCTGGACTGGCGAATAACACTCATATTGAAGGGGTTGCCAAACTTCCAAAACACTAGAGTCTCCTGAAATCTCAACATATATTTTTTCATCCAATCTTCATGATACTTTCAAGTAATGATCAGTACACCAATCCCACTTGGATGCTCAAGTTTCGTTCTTTTACGTTGAAGCATTCGTTTGCAGTAACAGTTTGAATTTTTAGGTTTCACTCTGTTTTCTCCTATATTGAAAGATGCAGTTAGAACACTAAATCAAACACGGTTTGTGCTAGCTTCTTGAAACTTGACACAATACAGTAGTTCTACGTTCTATCTCTAAGGTTTGTTTCCTCTTGATGTAGCCTTAAGCAGATACTGGTGAATGACACATTCAATGAAAGGCGTTGTTAGGCGGCCAAAACACTAGAGTCTCCTGAAATCTCAACATAAATTTTTGCTTCCGACCTTCATGATACTTTCAAGTAATGAGCAGTACACCAATCAAACTTGGATGCCCAAGTTTCGTTCTCCTAGGTTGAAGCATTCGTTTGCAGTAACAGTTTGAATTTTTAGGTTTCACTGTGTTTTCTACTATATTGACAGATGCAGTTCGAACTATATCAAACACGGTTTGTGCTAGCTTCTGGAAACTTGACACAGTACATTAGTTCTACGTTCTATCTCTAAGGATTGTTTCCTCTTGATGTAGCCTAAAGCAGGGACTGGCGAATAACACTTATAATGAAAGGAGTTGCCAAACTTCCAAAACGCTAGAGTCTCCTGAAATCTCATCATATATTTTTTCTTCCAATCTTCATGATACTTTAAAGTAATGATCAGTACACCAATCCCACTTGGATGCTCAAGTTTCGTTCTTTTACGTTGAAGCATTCGTTTGCAGTAACAGTTTGAAGTTTTAGGTTTCACTCTGTTTTCTCCTATATTGACAGATGCAGTTAGAACTCTAAATCAAACACGGTTTGTGCTAGCTTCTTGAAACTTGACACAATACAGTAGTTCTACGTTCTATCTCTAAGGTTTGTTTCCTCTTGATGTAGCCTTAAGCAGATACTGGTGAATGACACATTCAATGAAAGGCGTGGTTAGGCGGCCAAAACACTAGAGTCTCCTGAAATCTCAACATAAATTTTTGCTTCCGACCTTCATGATACTTTCAAGTAATGAGCAGTACACCAAACAAACATGGATGCCCACCTTTCGTTCTCCTAGGTTGAAGCAATCGTTTGCAGTAACAGTTTGAATTTTTAGGTTTCACTCTGTTTTCTCCTATATTGACAGATGCGTTCGAACTCTAAATCAAACACGGTTTGTGCTAGCTTCTTGAAACTTGACACAATACATTAGTTCTACGTTCTATCTCTAAGGTTTGTTTCCTCTTGATGTAGCCTAAAGCAGGGACTGGCGAATAACACTCATATTGAAGGGGTTGCCAAACTTCCAAAACGCTAGAGTCTCCTGAAATCTCAACATATATTTTTTCATCCAATCTTCATGATACTTTCAAGTAATGATCAGTACACCAATCCCACTTGGATGCTCAAGTTTCCTTCTTTTACGTTGAAGCATTCGTTTGCAGTAACAGTTTGAATTTTTAGGTTTCACTCTGTTTTCTCCTATATTGACAGATGCAGTTAGAACTCTTAATCAAACACGGTTTGTGCTAGCTTCTTGAAACTTGACACAATACAGTAGTTCTACGTTCTATCTCTAAGGTTTGTTTCCTGTTGATGTAGCCTTAAGCAGATACTGGTGAATGACACATTCAATGAGAGGCGTTGTTAGGCGGCCAAAAGACTAGAGTCTCCTAAAATCTCAACATAAATTTTTGCTTCCGACCTTCATGATACTTTCAAGTAATGAGCAGTACACCAATCAAACTTGGATGCCCACGTTTCGTTCTCCTAGGTTGAAGCATTCGTTTGCAGTAACAGTTTGAATTTTTAGGTTTCACTCTGTTTTCTACTATATTGACAGATGCAGTTCGAACTATATCAAACACGGTTTGTGCTAGCTTCTGGAAACTTGACACAATACATTAGTTCTACGTTCTATCTCTAAGGTTTGTTTCCTCTTGATGTAGCCTAAAGCAGGGACTGGCGAATAACACTTATAATGAAAGGAGTTGCCAAACTTCCAAAACACTAGAGTCTCCTGAAATCTCAACATATATTTTTTCATCCAATCTTCATGATACTTTCAAGTAATGATCAGTAAACCAATCCCACTTGAATGCTCAAGTTTCGTTCTTTTACGTTGAAGCATTCGTTTTCAGTAACAGTTTGAATTTTTAGGTTTCACTCTGTTTTCTCCTATATTGACAGATGCAGTTAGAACTCTAAATCAAACACGGTTTGTGCTAGCTTCTTGAAACTTGACACAATACATTAGTTCTACGTTCTATCTCTAAGGTTTGTTTCCTCTTGATGTAGCCTTAAGCAGATACTGGTGAATGACACATTCAATGAAAGGCGTGGTTAGCCGGCCAAAACACTAGAGTCTCCTGAAACCTCAACATAAATTTTTGCTTCCGACCTTCATGATACTTTCAAGTAATGAGCAGTACACCAATCAAACTTGGATGCCCACGTTTCGTTCTCCTAGGTTGAAGCAATCGTTTGCAGTAACAGTTTGAATTTTTAGGTTTCACTCTGTTTTCTCCTATATTGACAGATGCGTTCGAACTCTAAATCAAACACGGTTTGTGCTAGCTTCTTGAAACTTGACACAATACATTAGTTCTACGTTCTATCTCTAAGGTTTGTTTCCTCTTGATGTAGCCTAAAGCAGGGACTGGCGAATAACACTCATATTGAAGGGGTTGCCAAACTTCCAAAACACTAGAGTCTCCTGAAATCTCAACATATATTTTTTCATCCAATCTTCATGATACTTTCAAGTAATGATCAGTACACCAATCCCACTTGGATGCTCAAGTTTCGTTCTTTTACGTTGAAGCATTCGTTTGCAGTAACAGTTTGAAGTTTTAGGTTTCACTCTGTTTTTTCCTATATTGACAGATGCAGTTAGAACTCTAAATCAAACACGGTTTGTGCTAGCTTCTTGAAACTTGACACAATACAGTAGTTCTACGTTCTATCTCTAAGGTTTGTTTCCTCTTGATGTAGCCTTAAGCAGATACTGGTGAATGACACATTCAATGAAAGGCGTTGTTAGGCGGCCAAAACACTAGAGTCTCCTGAAATCTCAACATAAATTTTTGCTTCCGACCTTCATGATACTTTCAAGTAATGAGCAGTACACCAATCAAACTTGGATGCCCAAGTTTCGTTTTCCTAGGTTGAAGCATTCGTTTGCAGTAACAGTTTGAATTTTTAGGTTTCACTGTGTTTTCTACTATATTGACAGATGCAGTTCGAACTATATCAAACACGGTTTGTGCTAGCTTCTGGAAACTTGACACAATACATTAGTTCTACGTTCTATCTCTAAGGTTTGTTTCCTCTTGATGTAGCCTAAAGCAGGGACTGGCGAATAACACTTATAATGAAAGGAGTTGCCAAACTTCCAAAACGCTAGAGTCTCCTGAAATCTCATCATATATTTTTTCTTCCAATCTTCATGATACTTTCAAGTAATGATCAGTACACCAATCCCACTTGGATGCTCAAGTTTCGTTCTTTTACGTTGAAGCATTCGTTTGCAGTAACAGTTTGAAGTTTTAGGTTTCACTCTGTTTTCTCCTATATTGACAGATGCAGTTAGAACTCTAAATCAAACACGGTTTGTGCTAGCTTCTTGAAACTTGACACAATACAGTAGTTCTACGTTCTATCTCTAAGGTTTGTTTCCTATTGATGTAGCCTTAAGCAGATACTGGTGAATGACACATTCAATGAAAGGCGTTGTTAGGCGGCCAAAACACTAGAGTCTCCTGAAATCTCAACATAAATTTTTGCTTCCGACCTTCATGATACTTTCAAGTAATGAGCAGTACACCAATCAAACATGGATGCCCACCTTTCGTTCTCCTAGGTTGAAGCAATCGTTTGCAGTAACAGTTTGAATTTTTAGGTTTCACTGTGTTTTCTACTATATTGACAGATGCAGTTTGAACTATATCAAACACGGTTTGTGCTAGCTTCTGGAAACTTGACACAATACATTAGTTCTACGTTCTATCTCTAAGGTTTGTTTCCTCTTGATGTAGCCTAAAGCAGGGACTGGCGAATAACACTTATAATGAAAGGAGTTGCCAAACTTCCAAAACACTAGAGTCTCCTGAAATCTCAACATATATTTTTTCATCCAATCTTCATGATACTTTCAAGTAATGATCAGTAAACCAATCCCACTTGAATGCTCAAGTTTCGTTCTTTTACGTTGAAGCATTCGTTTTCAGTAACAGTTTGAATTTTTAGGTTTCACTCTGTTTTCTCCTATATTGACAGATGCAGTTAGAACTCTAAATCAAACACGGTTTGTGCTAGCTTCTTGAAACTTGACACAATACATTAGTTCTACGTTCTATCTCTAAGGTTTGTTTCCTCTTGATGTAGCCTTAAGCAGATACTGGTGAATGACACATTCAATGAAAGGCGTGGTTAGCCGGCCAAAACACTAGAGTCTCCTGAAACCTCAACATAAATTTTTGCTTCCGACCTTCATGATACTTTCAAGTAATGAGCAGTACACCAATCAAACTTGGATGCCCACGTTTCGTTCTCCTAGGTTGAAGCAATCGTTTGCAGTAACAGTTTGAATTTTTAGGTTTCACTCTGTTTTCTCCTATATTGACAGATGCGTTCGAACTCTAAATCAAACACGGTTTGTGCTAGCTTCTTGAAACTTGACACAATACATTAGTTCTACGTTCTATCTCTAAGGTTTGTTTCCTCTTGATGTAGCCTAAAGCAGGGACTGGCGAATAACACTCATATTGAAGGGGTTGCCAAACTTCCAAAACACTAGAGTCTCCTGAAATCTCAACATATATTTTTTCATCCAATCTTCATGATACTTTCAAGTAATGATCAGTACACCAATCCCACTTGGATGCTCAAGTTTCGTTCTTTTACGTTGAAGCATTCGTTTGCAGTAACAGTTTGAAGTTTTAGGTTTCACTCTGTTTTTTCCTATATTGACAGATGCAGTTAGAACTCTTAATCAAACACGGTTTGTGCTAGCTTCTTGAAACTTGACACAATACAGTAGTTCTACGTTCTATCTCTAAGGTTTGTTTCCTCTTGATGTAGCCTTAAGCAGATACTGGTGAATGACACATTCAATGAAAGGCGTTGTTAGGCGGCCAAAACACTAGAGTCTCCTGAAATCTCAACATAAATTTTTGCTTCCGACCTTCATGATACTTTCAAGTAATGAGCAGTACACCAATCAAACTTGGATGCCCAAGTTTCGTTCTCCTAGGTTGAAGCATTCGTTTGCAGTAACAGTTTGAATTTTTAGGTTTCACTGTGTTTTCTACTATATTGACAGATGCAGTTCGAACTATATCAAACACGGTTTGTGCTAGCTTCTGGAAACTTGACACAATACATTAGTTCTACGTTCTATCTCTAAGGTTTGTTTCCTCTTGATGTAGCCTAAAGCAGGGACTGGCGAATAACACTTATAATGAAAGGAGTTGCCAAACTTCCAAAACGCTAGAGTCTCCTGAAATCTCATCATATATTTTTTCTTCCAATCTTCATGATACTTTCAAGTAATGATCAGTACACCAATCCCACTTGGATGCTCAAGTTTCGTTCTTTTACGTTGAAGCATTCGTTTGCAGTAACAGTTTGAAGTTTTAGGTTTCACTCTGTTTTCTCCTATATTGACAGATGCAGTTAGAACTCTAAATCAAACACGGTTTGTGCTAGCTTCTTGAAACTTGACACAATACAGTAGTTCTACGTTCTATCTCTAAGGTTTGTTTCCTATTGATGTAGCCTTAAGCAGATACTGGTGAATGACACATTCAATGAAAGGCGTTGTTAGGCGGCCAAAACACTAGAGTCTCCTGAAATCTCAACATAAATTTTTGCTTCCGACCTTCATGATACTTTCAAGTAATGAGCAGTACACCAATCAAACATGGATGCCCACCTTTCGTTCTCCTAGGTTGAAGCAATCGTTTGCAGTAACAGTTTGAATTTTTAGGTTTCACTGTGTTTTCTACTATATTGACAGATGCAGTTTGAACTATATCAAACACGGTTTGTGCTAGCTTCTGGAAACTTGACACAATACATTAGTTCTACGTTCTATCTCTAAGGTTTGTTTCCTCTTGATGTAGCCTAAAGCAGGGACTGGCGAATAACACTTATAATGAAAGGAGTTGCCAAACTTCCAAAACACTAGAGTCTCCTGAAATCTCAACATATATTTTTTCATCCAATCTTCATGATACTTTCAAGTAATGATCAGTAAACCAATCCCACTTGAATGCTCAAGTTTCGTTCTTTTACGTTGAAGCATTCATTTGCAGTAACAGTTTGAATTTTTAGGTTTCACTCTATTTTCTCCTATATTGACAGATGCGTTCGAACTCTAAATCAAACCCGGTTTGTGCTAGCTTCTTGAAACTTGACACAATACATTAGTTCTACGTTCTATCTCTAAGGTTTGTTTCCTCTTGATGTAGCCTAAAGCAGGGACTGGCGAATAACACTCATATTGAAGGGGTTGCCAAACTTCCAAAACACTAGAGTCTCCTGAAATCTCAACATATATTTTTTCATCCAATCTTCATGATACTTTCAAGTAATGATCAGTACACCAATCCCACTTGGATGCTCAAGTTTCTTTCTTTTACGTTGAAGCATTCGTTTACAGTAACAGTTTGAAATTTTAGGTTTCACTCTGTTTTCTCCTATATTGACAGATGCAGTTAGAACTCTAAATCAAACACGGTTTGTGCTAGCTTCTTGAAACTTGACACAATACAGTAGTTCTACGTTCTATCTCTAAGGTTTGTTTCCTCTTGATGTAGCCTTAAGCAGATACTGGTGAATGACACATTCAATGAAAGGCGTTGTTAGGCGGCCAAAACACTAGAGTCTCCTGAAATCTCAACATAAATTTTTGCTTCCGACCTTCATGATACTTTCAAGTAATGAGCAGTACACCAATCAAACTTGGATGCCCAAGTTTCGTTCTCCTAGGTTGAAGCATTCGTTTGCAGTAACAGTTTGAATTTTTAGGTTTCACTGTGTTTTCTACTATATTGACAGATGCAGTTCGAACTATATCAAACACGGTTTGTGCTAGCTTCTGGAAACTTGACACAATACATTAGTTCTACGTTCTATCTCTAAGGTTTGTTTCCTCTTGATGTAGCCTTAAGCAGATACTGGTGAATGACACATTCAATGAAAGGCGTTGTTAGGCGGCCAAAACACTAGAGTCTCCTGAAATCTCAACATAAATTTTTGCTTCCGACCTTCATGATACTTTCAAGTAATGAGCAGTACATCAATCAAACATGGATGCCCACCTTTCGTTCTCCTAGGTTGAAGCAATCGTTTGCAGTAACAGTTTGAATTTTTAGGTTTCACTCTGTTTTCTCCTCTATTGACAGATGCGTTCGAACTCTAAATCAAACACGGTTTGTGCTAGCTTCTTGAAACTTGACACAATATATTAGTTCTACGTTCTATCTCTAAGGTTTGTTTCCTCTTGATGTAGCCTAAAGCAGGGACTGGCGAATAACACTCATATTGAAGGGGTTGCCAAACTTCCAAAACACTAGAGTCTCCTGAAATCTCAACATATATTTTTTCATCCAATCTTCATGATACTTTCAAGTAATGATCAGTACACCAATCCCACTTGGATGCTCAAGTTTCCTTCTTTTACGTTGAAGCATTCGTTTGCAGTAACAGATTGAATTTTTAGGTTTCACTCTGTTTTCTGCTATATTGACAGATGCAGTTAGAACTCTTAATCAAACACGGTTTGTGCTAGCTTCTTGAAACTTGACACAATACAGTAGTTCTACGTTCTATCTCTAAGGTTTGTTTCCTCTTGATGTAGCCTTAAGCAGATACTGGTGAATGACACATTCAATGAAAGGCGTTGTTAGGCGGCCAAAACACTAGAATCTCCTAAAATCTCAACATAAATTTTTGCTTCAGACCTTCATGATACTTTCAAGTAATGAGCAGTACACCAATCAAACTTGGATGCCCACGTTTCGTTCTCCTAGGTTGAAGCATTCGTTTGCAGTAACAGTTTGAATTTTTAGGTTTCACTCTGTTTTCTACTATATTGACAGATGCAGTTCGAACTATATCAAACACGGTTTGTGCTAGTTTCTGGAAACTTGACACAATACATTAGTTCTACGTTCTATCTCTAAGGTTTGTTTCCTCTTGATGTAGCCTAAAGCAGGGACTGGCGAATAACACTTATAATGAAAGGAGTTGCCAAACTTCCAAAACACTAGAGTCTCCTGAAATCTCAACATATATTTTTTCATCCAATCTTCATGATACTTTCAAGTAATGATCAGTAAACCAATCCCACTTGAATGCTCAAGTTTCGTTCTTTTACGTTGAAGCATTCATTTGCAGTAACAGTTTGAATTTTTAGGTTTCACTCTGTTTTCTCCTATATTGACAGATGCAGTTAGAACTCTAAATCAAACACGGTTTGTGCTAGCTTCTTGAAACTTGACACAATACAGTAGTTCTACGTTCTATCTCTAAGGATTGTTTCCTCTTGATGTAGCCTAAAGCAGGGACTGGCGAATAACACTCATATTGAAGGGGTTGCCAAACTTCCAAAACACTAGAGTCTCCTGAAATCTCAACATATATTTTTTCATCCAATCTTCATGATACTTTCAAGTAATGATCAGTACACCAATCCCACTTGGATGCTCAAGTTTCTTTCTTTTACGTTGAAGCATTCGTTTGCAGTAACAGTTTGAAGTTTTAGGTTTCACTCTGTTTTCTCCTATATTGACAGATGCAGTTAGAACTCTAAATCAAACACGGTTTGTGCTAGCTTCTTGAAACTTGACACAATACAGTAGTTCTACGTTCTATCTCTAAGGTTTGTTTCCTCTTGATGTAGCCTTAAGCAGATACTGGTGAATGACACATTCAATGAAAGGCGTTGTTAGGCGGCCAAAACACTAGAGTCTCCTGAAATCTCAACATAAATTTTTGCTTCCGACCTTCATGATACTTTCAAGTAATGAGCAGTTCACCAATCAAACTTGGATGCCCAAGTTTCGTTCTCCTAGGTTGAAGCATTCGTTTGCAGTAACAGTTTGAATTTTTAGGTTTCACTCTGTTTCTCCTATATTGACAGATGCGTTCGAACTCTAAATCAAACACGGTTTGTGCTAGCTTCTTGAAACTTGACACAATACATTAGTTCTACGTTCTATCTCTAAGGTTTGTTTCCTCTTGATGTAGCCTAAAGCAGGGACTGGCGAATAACACTCATATTGAAGGGGTTCCCAAACTTCCAAAACGCTAGAGTCTCCTGAAATCTCATCATATATTTTTTCTTCCAATCTTCATGATACTTTCAAGTAATGATCAGTACACCAATCCCACTTGGATGCTCAAGTTTCGTTCTTTTACGTTGATGCATTCGTTTGCCGTAACAGTTTGAAGTTTTAGGTTTCACTCTGTTTTCTCCTATATTGACAGATGCAGTTAGAACTCTAAATCAAACACGGTTTGTGCTAGCTTCTTGAAACTTGACACAATACAGTAGTTCTACGTTCTATCTCTAAGGTTTGTTTCCTCTTGATGTAGAATTAAGCAGATACTGGTGCATGACACATTCAATGAAAGGCGTTGTTAGGCGGCCAAAACACTGGAGTCCCCTGAAATCTCAACATAAATTTTTGCTTCCGACCTTCATGATACTTTCAAGTAATGAGCAGTGCACCAATCAAACTTGGATGCCCACGTTTCGTTCTCCTAGGTTCAAGCATTCTTTTGCAGTAACAGTTTGAATTTTTAGGTTTCACTCTGTTTTCTCCTATATTGACAGATGCGTTCGACTCTAAATCAAACACGATTTGTGCTAGCTTCTTGAAACTTGACACAATACATTAGTTCTACGTTCTATCTCTAAGGTTTGTTTCCTCTTGATGTAGCCTAAAGCAGGGACTGGCGAATAACACTCATATTGAAGGGGTTGCCAAACTTCCAAAACACTAGAGTCTCCTGAAATCTCAACATATATTTTTTCATCCAATCTTCATGATACTTTCAAGTAATGATCAGTACACCAATCCCACTTGGATGCTCAAGTTTCGTTCTTTTACGTTGATGCATTCGTTTGCAGTAACAGTTTGAAGTTTTAGGTTTCACTCTGTTTTCTCCTATATTGACAGATGCAGTTAGAACTCTAAATCAAACACGGTTTGTGCTAGCTTCTTGAAACTTGACACAATACAGTAGTTCTACGTTCTATCTCTAAGGTTTGTTTCCTCTTGATGTAGCCTTAAGCAGATACTGGTGAATGACACATTCAATGAAAGGCGTTGTTAGGCGGCCAAAACACTAGAGTCTCCTGAAATCTCAACATAATTTTTGCTTCCGACCTTCATGATACTTTCAAGTAATGAGCAGTTCACCAATCAACTTGGATGCCCAAGTTTCGTTCTCCTAGGTTGAAGCATTCGATTGCAGTAACAGTTTGAATTTTTAGGTTTCACTCTGTTTTCTACTATATTGACAGATGCGTTCGAACTCTAAATCAAACACGGTTTGTTCCAGCTTCTTGAAACTTGACACAATACATTAGTTCTACGTTCTATCTCTAAGGTTTGTTTTCTCTTGATGTAGCCTAAAGCAGGGACTGGCGAATAACACTCATATTGAAGGGGTTGCCAAACTTCCAAAACGCTAGAGTCTCCTGAAATCTCATCATATATTTTTTCTTCCAATCTTCATGATACTTTCAAGTAGTGATCAGTACACCAATCCCACTTGGATGCTCAAGTTTCGTTCTTTTACGTTGATGCATTCGTTTGCAGTAACAGTTTGAAGTTTTAGGTTTCACTCTGTTTTCTCCTATATTGACAGATGCAGTTAGAACTCTAAATCAAACACGGTTTGTGCTAGCTTCTTGAAACTTGACACAATACAGTAGTTCTACGTTCTATCTCTAAGGTTTGTTTCCTCTTGATGTAGCCTTAAGCAGATACTGGTGAATGACACATTCAATGAAAGGCGTTGTTAGGCGGCCAAAACACTAGAGTCTCCTGAAATCTAAACATAAATTATTGCTTCCGACCTTCATGATACCTTCAAGTAATGAGCAGTGCACCAATCAAACTTGGATGCCCACGTTTCGTTCTCCTAGGTTGAAGCATTCGTTTGCAGTAACAGTTTGAATTTTTAGGTTTCACTCTGTTTTCTCCTATATTGACAGATGCGTTCGAACTCTGAATCAAACACGATTTGTGCTAGCTTCTTGAAACTTGACACAATACATTAGTTCTACGTTCTATCTCTAAGGTTTGTTTCCTCTTGATGTAGCCTAAAGCAGGGACTGGCGAATAACACTCATATTGAAGGGGTTGCCAAACTTCCAAAACACTAGAGTCTCCTGAAATCTCAACATATATTTTTTCATCCAATCTTCATGATACTTTCAAGTAATGATCAGTACACCAATCCCACTTGGATGCTCAAGTTTCGTTCTTTTACGTTGAAGCATTCGTTTGCAGTAACAGTTTGAATTTTTAGGTTTCACTCTGTTTTCTCCTATATTGACAGATGCAGTTAGAACTCTAAATCAAACACGGTTTGTGCTAGCTTCTTGAAACTTGACACAATACAGTAGTTCTACGTTCTATCTCGAAGGTTTGTTTCCTCTTGATGTAGCCTTAAGCAGATACTGGTGAATGACACATTCAATGAAAGGCGTGGTTAGGCGGCCAAAACACTAGAGTCTCCTGAAATCTCAACATAAATTTTTGCTTCCGACCTTCATGATACTTTCAAGTAATGAGCAGTACACCAATCAAACTTGGATGCCCAAGTTTCGTTCTCCTAGGTTGAAGCATTCGTTTGCAGTAACAGTTTGAATTTTTAGGTTTCACTCTGTTTTCTACTATATTGACAGATGCAGTTCAAACTATATCAAACACGGTTTGTGCTAGCTTCTGGAAAATTGACACAATACATTAGTTCTACGTTCTATCACTAAGGTTTGTTTTCTCTTGATGTAGCCTAAAGCAGGGACTGGCGAATAACACTTATAATGAAAGGAGTTGCCAAACTTCCAAAACACTAGAGTCTCCTGAAATCTCAACATATATTTTTTCATCCAATCTTCATGATACTTTCAAGTAATGATCAGTACACCAATCCCACTTGGATGCTCAAGTTTCGTTCTTTTACGTTGATGCATTCGTTTGCAGTAACAGTTTGAATTTTTAGGTTTCACTCTGTTTTCTCCTATATTGACAGATGCAGTTAGAACTCTGAATCAAACACGGTTTGTGCTAGCTTCTTGAAACTTGACACAATACAGTAGTTCTACGTTCTATTTCTAAGGTTTGTTTCCTCTTGATGTAGCCTTAAGCAGATACTGGTGAATGACACATTCAATGAAAGGCGTTGTTAGGCGGCCAAAACACTAGAGTCTCCTGAAATCTCAACATAAATTTTTGCTTCCGACCTTCATGATACTTTCAAGTAATGAGAAGTACACCAATCAAACTTGGATGCCCAAGTTTCGTTCTCCTAGGTTGAAGCATTCGTTTGCACTAACAGTTTGAATTTTAGGTTTCACTCTGTTTTCTCCTATATTGACAGATGCAGTTCGAACTATATCAAACACGGTTTGTGCTAGCTTCTGGAAACTTGACACAATACATTAGTTCTACGTTCTATCTCTAAGGTTTGTTTCCTCTTGATGTAGCCTAAAGCAGGGACTGGCGAATAACACTCATATTGAAGGG